>NC_092793.1:19304564-19463507 GCF_918797505.1 Bemisia tabaci | reverse complement strand
ATGTTTCTCATTGAAATTTTCACGCATTTTAGATTGAATTGCGAACAGAATTGCCTAAAAATGTTGTGGAAAAATATTCGTAAAATTTAGTCCCAGGGAATCCGCTTCTTATCCGTGCGATATTGGCAACGTCTGAAGGCTCATACGTTGTTCTTCCTCAGCACGGCACCATTGATGTCCGCGCCACGCCGGCCAGTCATAGACCCGGCTTGAGTCGCTGCCCCTGACCAGTGACTGAGCCACATCGCCATTCTGCCGTGTTGAGGTGAAACATCGTATGACTTGGAGTTCCTGCACGCTACGAGGTGCATGGTAGAGGCGGGGCGGAGGGTGTCCGCGAAATACCCAAAATAGCGGAAAAAACAAGTTATTGGCCTTTAGAGTGTCAGATACTCCCGAAACTCTTGCTTTTTTCGATTTCGAAAAATTCGATCGGACGGCCGACTATTCTCAAATCCTGATTTTAGGATCGATTTTTCATCAAATCCCGATGGAATCGGGATTCAATCCTGATTGATCTCAAATCTTGATACACTGGAAAAAAAAAGAATCTTAAATTTGCCGGCAAGAAGTATTTGTTCTTGAATCGAGAATTTTTCTGGTTAATAATAAGCTACTTTCTTGCTTACCCCAAGCATTATTTTTCTTGTATCAAGAAAAAGTCAGCTTAAAGCAAGAAAAAAAAAATTCTTGGCGGCAAATTCAAGAATCATCATGCTTGATCCAAGCTACTTTTTTTTCAGTGTAGAATTGGGAAAATCGGGAAAATCCTGATACTAGATACCCTGATAAAAGTCTTATTATGAGCTCTAGAAGACGGCGGTTTAACCTTGGACTACACTGTACTCTCGCGGCCATCGAGCGCCTAAGCCGATCGATCATCGTAATCGCCGAGATATCTGGACAGATCGACGGACCACGGACATTCGGAGTGGGGGCGAACCATGCGGTAAGAATCCATCGGCCCGCCTCGATTCTGAAATCTGCGGTTTCTTTAAATGAAAAATAATATACGAGATTCCCTAATACGCCGAGGAATGTTATTAAGTCCTGACTCCTGACCTCTGCACGAAAAATGAACAAGTCGATGATATCAAAAGCTATCGTGCCTGTCGTATGACAAGCCGCGGAGTACAAGAAGCCTTACGCACCTGAGGGCTCATCGTAAAACGGGACTTGTGTGGTTTCAGCTTGGACTGATTGGAACATCCGAATCTTGGCGGACAGACCGGCTTAATAATAGAGCTGGATGTGGCGGTACACTCCTTCTGGCATCCTTGAAAACGCGGTTTCGCCCGATTTTCTTCTGCTCCTAAAGAGGCTCAAACGTGCTTATCGCCTTGCGAATCATGCGCGACGGGTAAGTTAAGTCGAGGATTTTTTCGTGGATTTAGGCTATGAATGCAGTATGGACTGTTGGAATTTAAAGGTGAGAGGAATGGTATTGCTTCATCTGAGAGTGCCTAATGAGCTGAGTTCGCAGTATTTTTCATAATTTTTTTCTGACGTGGAAAATTAGAGAAAAATAGATTTAAAAGTGAGAAGATGTGCCGCCTTGTAACGTCATCTGGCGGAATTTTCCATTTAAAGACATGTATTTCGGCAGATAGGTTATTTTGTCATATTTTCTCCAATAATTGTTCAGTTTTGAAACCAAGGGTATCCTAGTGCTCAGTTTTCCCAACCGTATCATTTTAAAGATGAAACTCACACACAGACACCTGAAAATTCTCTATTATGGGAATGTACCAAAAAGGCGATTCTTCTTGTCTTGTGCTGTGTCCTGAAAAAATGAACTTTCTCAGACTCTCCGTGCTATGCCTTATTCCTTCTTTCAGTTCTCCTGAGAAATTATGTAGGTACTGGAAAGTTTCAGGGAATTAATAATATTTTCCTGCATTCCGAAAATACCTATTTCATCGGGGACAGTTTGGGAACATCGAATGCTCATACGGCGCACTTTATTGGCAGGGTTGTAAGAGTGGGTTTCCGCTAGTTAAAAACTACCATGAAAAACGCCCTAAAAACCTTCAGGCGTTGCCTAATTTCTTCGCAAGAAAGATTCGTGTCTGACGCAAGCTGCGAATATATTTCCTTGAAATCCTTGGATTACTAATGAAACCAGGCTTAAACTCATTGTCAGCCAGAATTCAGAGAAAAGTAGTCACACGATTTCCGGGGAATTCGTATTCTATCTAGAAAAATTTGGCAACGTTTGAATGTTATTACCCCTCGGTAAAGTGAGGCCTCAAAGGTTTCGGTTTCCGGAAATTGGGCAGCGCCGCGACGCCCTGGACGACCCTCGGCCCTCAGGTCAGCTTTCGAGGGCGTGCGTAGCTACACGCACAGTCGCGCACACATACGCACACACTCTTGCGTTACGCAACTCGGATTCGAAATTAAATAGCGGGCACAATAGGCACATATTTCGCCCCGCGCTGTGACCTGCGTTGATGATTGTGGGTTTGCCGAGGGGGCGGGGCCGCAGCCGCGGGAAATTCACCAGAAACCAACGATGACGATGGGCAATCTGCCGTGCTAAAGAAAAACGCCGTATGAGCCTTCAGGCGATGCCAAATTTCCTTTGGTAAATCACGAATTTTCGGGAAAATGTCTGAATATTTTCCCTCTAATTTTTCAGATAATTTTGTTCGCAATTTCACCCAGAGCTCCTGAAAATTTCAAGGACAAATATCCGCGGCTTCCTTCAAAGATAAACATTTCATGGAAGGAAATTTGGCAACGCTTGAATGTTCATACGGCGTTTTTCCGGGAGAATGGGTGACCGGCGACGACTCGGATTTGTTCTCTTTTTCGGCTTCGGTTTCGAATCCCACCACGAACCTACGTGACGGAACCCTGAGTTTCAAGCAAACCAACAGTGAACACACTCAGAAATGGGAGTTCATGCTCCGAAGAAGCATCGTCAATTACACTTTATCTTTGTCTTCTTAGCCCTTCTCCTCTTTTTCTTGTCCTCTTCCTTCTACCTTTACCTCTTGTTTCATCTGCGTCTGTTCCTCTCCCTTCTGCAATATCTACAGGATGATCCGAGAGTCCCGCACCACCCCTATACTCCTATACCAGTGGCGTGGCGTGCTTTGCGATATATCGATTGATCGACCATTTAAACCTATGAAAAAGTATCGATAAACAGGGTGTTCGCACCGAACACCTCTGTAATCGATTATTCACCACAGCTTCAAATAGGGAAATATCGATAGATCGCAAAGCACGCCACGCCACTGTCTCATACGGTTCTCGCCACTTATTGGGGTTATCTCCTTAAAATTTTCGAGTTTTAAGACCAGAGTACCTATATTGAGAGAGTATGGCCACTGGAGTTACCACCTCTGATTGGCTCAGCCATCTTAGGCTGAATGGAGCCCTTAGGACCCAAAAATGGCGGACGCCATAAAGTTAATGTAATGCAAAATGATTCAAAATGTAGTTGTCTTTGCTTGTCGTAACGAGAACTTTACCCAAATGCACTATTGCGACTTTTTTACATATTTTTAAGGCTAATCGTGTGCAATTTTTGAGAAAAATTATCTTAGATGTAGTAAGGTTGGAAGCAAGTGCGGTTGGTGATAACCGTCAAAAGTTGGCAATGACCCCCCTCCCATCATCAAAAACCAAAACAAAGCACCGCCATTTTTGGGTCCTAAGCCTCTCCATGGGACCCAGTGGCCATACTCTCTTAATATAGGTACTCTATTTAAGACTAGACCCAAGTCCGTCAGTCTAAGGATAATGGAGCCTTCTAGCATGTTTTCCGAACAGCTGTCTCCTTACTCGCACTGATCCTGCAGTGGTCTTGGCGAGAGGGGTCACGGGTTCAGGTTCAGGATCACGTCACGTCATGATCGAATTGAGATAGGATTCTCATGGAGAGGGAGCGAGGAGAAACGTAGGGGTCGTAATTAGGTACGTGTCGCAACGTTTTGCCGTTGAACTGGGACTGTACCTTGAAACAAGCGAAAATACTCACGTCGGGAAACGACGCGTGGGCAATACGACTTAAATGCAGGAGGTCGATCAGCGGGCCGATTATTGAAACTGATAGACAAAGCTATAGACAAAAACGACAAAAGGGATTTGGAGGGATCCTATTGGTGGAAACGGGTGGTTCTCAATCGGGCAAAGGAGGTAGGTAATAGACTAACTAACGGCAACCCACGAGAGACCCGACGTTAGTCTATCATTTACCCCCTTAGTCCATAGCAACAACCTTTCAACCAATAGGATCGCTCCAACTCCCTGTATCGTCTTTGTCTATCGCTTTGATCTATCAGTTTCAATAATCGGCTCCGCTGGTCTCTGATCTGGGATCCCACCATCAAAATTTTCTCTCCCTCGCTCTTTTAGAAAAGATGGAAAAGAATAAAAAGAAAAGCAAGGAAGAGAAAGAGAACAGGGGTTTCTCCTTCTTCATTTTCCACTTCCTCTTTTTCGTTTCCTTTCTACTTTGCTTCTTCCTCCTCTCCCCCTTTTTTATTTGTTTTCTTCTTTACTTTCCGATGCGCCTCTCCAATGTCGACTGTCGAACTACAGAGAATATAAACCGGGGGATCTGGTGCAATTTTTCCGGAGCACAGGTATCTCTAAATGGTGCTTGGCTGGAAAAGTAGCTATTTATTTTGGCCTCAGTAAATGCCTCGTCTGCTCACCGCGAGGCGTTTTGTTGACCTCATACTGCCCACATTGAATCCAGTTAAGATTCAAGAAGCAGCTTTGAACTATCCTCTATTACAGCAGCATCTCTCGTCTCTGCTGCGCTTATTGACCTTTTATTCTGGTGAGGCCCTCTTGCACCCTTTTTACTATATGTTTTGTTCTTGACAATCACCCATTATCCAACTACAAAGAGGCTATTTATGGAAATTCAGATTTTTCATCCATTCTTCTGTCCAGTATCTGACAAATTCATCATTCAAGGACACAGCTATAAACATGCTTCGAGTCGGCGACAAGTTCGAACCGAGAGATATCGATAAAAACTGCCTTCGTTGAAAAATGAAGGGTTTTCGTGAAGGTCTCAAAAAATAGTGCTCTTGGTGCTTACTTTTTTTCTTGGATGCGTGGTAAAAATAGGTACAGTTTCCGTTCCGTAGAGCGTTTTGACTCACGTCCAGCTTTTGGACAAAATTTACGATTCAAAGAATCACAGTTCCGATTACAGAATTCACACTCGTTGTCGCGAAACTCTAGCTCTTTCATTTTTCCACATTTTCAAATTCATTTTAATGTTAACGACTCGGCAATAGGCGAAACAAATAAATCTATAAACTGGACGCGATATTGGTCTCTGGTCAATTAAAATTACGCACGGCTTTGCGCAGGTGGTGCGGGCGTACGAAATTTCTCACGCTCGAAGCTCCGCTGCGGTATTATAAATCTCCAGGTTCCAAGAGTGACAGATTTGCCTTTGAAAATGCAGTCGTTTTCATTGTTCTCGGCTGAAATTGGTCCATTGGTTTTTTCAAAGGCCTTTCTCGGTCGCGGACTCGCCTCGTTCTGGGGCGTTTATGACTTCCACTTGGATAACGAGTTACCTAAAACGGTAACCGACGCCAACTTTCAACTTACTTTCTGCCGGTTTAGCGCATGACAATAAAAAGAGGCGTTGTCACATGGACGCCACTAAAAAGAAGAGAGAGGGATAGGGAGGGAAAGAGAATTTTTTAAAATTTAAAAAAAAGAGAGAGAATAAAACAGAAACGTGTGGTTTGTTATTGAAAATAAATTGTTAGTCAATGGGTTTTCAAACCAACCTTGATGAGTACGCCCTTCTTTGCTAAAAACGTACGGAAGGGGGTCGGACGGCTGCACTGTTGATGATGAAATACGCTCTCATTTTTCTTAACTACTTAATTACAACTGAATGCCACTCTTAACTAACTTGGCAATTGCTTTAGCTTGTTTTTTGGTGAAGAGTGACGACGCATAAGAAACGCCTTCATTGTGGAAAGATACTGCCTAGCGTGGCCGCGGAGGCCGAATAGTTGCATCGTTTAAAAACCCATACAACAGTGTAGCCGCGTCGGCTAGTGAAGGATTGTATTTTGATGAAGAGTGACTACACCTGAGAAACGCCTTCATTGTGGAAAGATACTACCTAGCGTGGCCGCGGAGGCCGAATAGTTGTATCATTCAAAAACCTGATCGGCAGTGTATAGTATAGTAGCGTAGATTAGTGATTGCTTAAATGCCACGGTCTTACCCCAGTGGCCCAGTAGCGAATGTTCGCAGGTGGAACTGGCACTATTAATTACCTGCAACAAACAAAAGAAAACCAAGGAATTAGTCCATTGTACAAGCATAGGTAAAGGAAGCTTATTCAGTGTTTAACACTGATCAACACAGATGCATGATGACTGTGATCAAGGTTACTTTTATTTTTAAATATTTTAAATTTAAAGGATTGACTTTTGGAAATAATTGTTTACTGTACCTTTCATTTCATGCGTGTTACAATTACTCGTTAATATCTAATTCAGCAGTTGATTTGTGATCCCTAAGTGACCCCTTGAACACGTAAAAAAATGGCGCTCTCTTCGACCCCAGGGTTGCGTAGTTCGGGGACGGCCTCTTAAGGGTCTCCAGGGCCCCATTGGCTCGGCACGGGCAACTTGGCATCGCGCGCCGTCCGTGGGACCGTGGCTTGACGTTGACGCCGGCGACGACGTCGGACCGAGGCGGGCGTATCGATTCGAGAAGCCCCGAGTCGATAAGTTAATATTGAAGATTAGAAGCGCGCGGTTTCGCCCGGGGCGGCCGCTCACCAGCTCCCGAGGAAAATTGGCCGTCCGTCCGCCTCTTTCCCGTTCCCCAGTGGCGAGGCGTGAATGACCGATAATCGATATCTCCCCATATGAAGCTGTGGCAAAGAATCGATTATTAAGGTGTTCGTTGCGAACACTCTCACTATCGAGCCTTTGGCGTAGGTTTAAATGGCAGGTCGATCGATGGGTCGCAAACTACGCCACGCCGCTGATGTTCCCGTTCCCTGCGAGAGGAACAACGGCCGCAAATTGAATGAAAGCCCCGCGTGGTCGGGCTCCAGCTTCGGGTCTCCGCGCCAAAATCCATGCCTCATCGAGCGTCGAGCCCGCGGATTTCACGCCTCTCCGAACGCCCGCCCCGACGCCCCCCGGCAACCCCCCCCCCCCCCGCCCCCCACCCTTCCTTCACGCGCTTTCAGGATTTTTTTTTCTGTTCGGCGTCGGAAAATGTTCAAACTTCGACCGTGGACAAAATATTCGTGAGCTCCGCCCCGCTTTGGCTATCCATTGGTATCCGATCGCATTAAACGGGCAAAACAGAGAAGGGCCGTTCAGGTAACATGGACGCTGACGCTACTTAAGGCGTCGAAGGTGGTCTGAGTTCGCCAAAGCTATTTTCCAAGTAAAGTAATTTTTCTATCTCTGCTCTAGGCTTCATCTGTTATTACATGAAAAATTAAAAAGCGCGGAGGCCAGGCTAGTCTTACTTACTCCAAGAGGGAAGTGCGAAGTTGTCTTCCGAGTGCCTTAAAAAGAAGTGCATGAGGGGATGGATGGGGTAACAAATCGGCGAAAATGTCTTACTGAAAACTTGAACCGTTAACTTTAAACTAACGTATACGACATATTCCTCCAAATTTTTTCCGATATAACACACATGATCTGGCAAACTATTTGCGCGTTTTTCGGTAAAAATGTCACACAATTTAACTCATGATTTAAAGTAGCGCTCCTGAAAATTTTCGGAGAACAGGTTCTTTAATATTCTAACTTTTTTCAAATGAAATTATTTTATTGGACGAAGTTTGGCGACGTTAAAATGTTCATAATGACGTTTTTCCATCGCACAACCGTGTGGACATTGTGGGATCCATGTATGACTGGCGGTTAGGGTCCAAAAATGGGGGACCTTGAAATCATACCCTAAAATTAAAATTAAGATCTTAAGTGCACTTCACTTTGATTTTTCGGGAGGATTCCAAGTCTGAAAATAGAAGAGAAGGTATTCTATACAACTTTTAGCCTTCAATGCAAAACTCATTCTGTTTCGAGTTCGAAGTTGCTGGTTCAATGGAATGAAGTCGATTCAGTTGCTAAGTTTTCCTGTGTAAGGCTTCACATTTTACTTTCCGACGCACTAGTTCCGAGATTCCCGCCTTCTCTGCTCACTGACATTCAAGCTAATCTCAATTCCTGGTTCGTCGGCTGAACAACGCTCCAGGCTAAAGCGAAAAGTTGCGCCAGCAGAAAGTTATACCCGGGGAATACGCGATTCCTTCATTTAAGCGCGAAAGTTTTTCTTCTCAAGAACGACGAGGGATTTACAGACACCGCGATGAAAGAAATATCCGGGTCTGTTAACTCGTCCGGCGCACAGTGGATTGAGTCAATGCGAGAGGTCGGACAAAATTTGGAAACTTTAAACGCTTATAACTCCGTCTATACAAGACTGTAAAGTTCTAAAAGTGGTCTTATTGGTTTTCTCGTGAAATTTTCTTTTGAAAGCACCCCATGAAATTTAAAATGTGATGAAGTGAACACCAAAATTTGCAGTTTTAGTCAAGAATTTGATGTCCGACCTTTCTTGTTGACTCGCTCCACTGTGCGGCACTTCGAGCGAGTTCGGAAAGAAACTTCTGAATCGGGGGCTTTGGGGTTCGGTTTATGTTGAGGAGCAGAGCACTGGCCACGGCCCCCGTAGTTTTTTCCTTTTTTCCAGCCACAAAAGCCACGCTCCGACGGTTGCTCTGGCGCCCAATTCAATTTACAGCGACACAAAAGCAACAGTTCGACCTTAAAGCCGGCCTTACGCAGACACGAAGCGGGAAAATTTCATTAAAAAGAAGCAAAGGATTTCGATAGAGACCTCTGTTAAAAACATTCCTGCCGCGGCGGAGTAGCCGACCCAGCGAAAGGGTTCAAAGGTTAAGTTCAGCCGCTCGCCGCGGCGCGGCGCGGGAAAAAATCAATGAGAGAGTGCTCTCAGACGTGTTTCCCTGACAGATCTAAATTTATTTTCAAACAAAGAGTTATTTAGACGCTGCAGAGTTTGTTTCCATGTTCCGGCCGCGAGTCGAGTCTACGGAATCGGTTGCAAACATCGCCCACCCAAAGTAAACAGAGAAGCCCCGAGCCGTGATACCGTGTTACGGCCGTTCCGCGTTGCCATTCCAAAATCGAACTTTCCTCCTGTCACTGCGTTTCGCACTAGGCTACTTATCGCGGCGGGATGAAGTTCAGCTTTTTACCCAGCCTCCGTTACAATGGAGCGAAATTTCCTCCGGCTACAACGCGTCATTTTCCATGTTGGCAGCAATGACGATTCCATCCAAAATGCTCGATTTAGCTTCCTTTCGAACAATCTTTTTCGAGGGCTTCAGTTTCGCCAAAATCACTGTTCTGCCTCCCCCGGGGATCATGCGCCAAACACCCCTAAAAATAGGGGGCGCGCGCTATCGTGCCGCCAGGAAAAGTTGACGTCTCCCGTCGATTTTTTCGAACTCACGATCGCTAAGTAACGGTAGCGCTCTCAACGTCTCAACGCACCGCTCGCGGCTTGGGGGCAAATTTCATGTGCCATGATGCGCCATGCATGCAGAAAGTTACCTTAGCTACTAAAAATGATATACTACTTCTAAAAATCGGGCTTTCCGGTCAGGGTGGCTCCTAAAATATGACAGAGACTAGTGAAAAGACTTCCGAGATTCGAACCCGAGACTCGTTGGCTCGCAAGTCTTATCCAGCTCACACGAAATAGTGCTCGAAAGAGTGAAGTTGAGCGGAGCCTGAAGCCAACGTCCCGTTGTTGATCGCGGGCGACGAACGCGGTGAGCAAGGGGAGGACATGGCGGGGGGGAGGTACGGGGAGTCCGGTTTCAATAAAGGGAGCTGCAAGCTGTGAGCGCCGTAAATTAATTAATCAGCAGACGATTTTAATTGTCTTATTAATCATTGTTCCACAAATGAGCTTAAATGGCCGGCCGGCGACGGTGTGGCGACGCGACACTCGGCGTCGCGTGGCGACGAGGAGCCGACGCCACGCAAGCGCTCGAGCATGTGCTCGTGCGCATGTTGCTCACCAGGTAACATTCACAGAGGTAAAAGTGGTTCGCTTTGAGATTCGGCTAAATGCGAGTTTCACGAAAATTCATTTTTAACCCCCGTTTTCGCCGCTGCACAATTTGACAGCCTTGCGATTAAATTCCGGTAAACTTCAACGATTAATCGAACTTGCACGTTGATCGAAATTTTATCACCATCAAACTTGTAATTTGGTCAAATTTTCAGGTGGATTGATCAAATGCCGAAAAATTCATTGAAATATCAAATTTGATTAATTTTACACGTACTGGAGTCTAATTTAATTCAATAGACTTCGTCAAATTTGATCAAATGCAACGCCGGAAAATCGAAAGGTAGAGAGAGGATTGGATTGCCCCATCGCTGTGAAAATGAACGGGCCGGAAAAAGGTGTGCGACAGAAGAGTTCCCTTCCCTGAGATACAAATCAAATGATGTCAGAATACTTCGTGATACAGGATGAGGAAAAATATTCATTTCATTATAGGTAGTATTTCAATGAAAAGAAGATGCTTTTCCCTGAATGTGTAGTCCCTTGAGCCGCAACTAGTTGGACTCGTTCACTACCGTACTACCAGTCGGCTCATTTCAATTGCAACCTATACGTTCGCATGACGAAGACCCATTAAAACTGGGTCATAATTCGTGTGGGTCGAGCAAATTAGTGGCGGCCGAATTGAAATTTCAACATCTGGCGACGAAAAAACTCAAACATTACGGTAGCCAAACTGCTCTTAAACTCGCGTATTTAAAACGAAAAGCAGCGCAATTGGACGTATTTATGCCAAAAGGAACTATGTGCACAGGTTTTGCGTGCGACATAGTTCCTTTTAGCATAAAAACGTCCAATTCTTCAGCTCTTAGCTCACGAGAAAGAAGCGAGCGCAACGCTCTCTCCCATGTGCCGGCACTAGATCAGACGAGGAGCAGACTATCGTTTCGCCTTCAATAACTAGATAGGCAAAAGCGGATTCATATGAGCCACTTTAGTGGTATCCGCACACTATATCAATGACGGAATGGTGCGTTTCTTAATGCAGCTGAGTGAACAGCCCTATCCTATTCCTTTGTGTTTACTCTGAACAATCGGTTGACAAATTTTCAGAAAAAATGCATAAATTATACGTGACGAACCGGTGCATATCCACAGAGGCGTGAACTAAAAAATGCCCTTTTTTCTTAAAATCATTGGTTTCAGATTTTCATTTACATTTTACTGTTTAAACCAGATAAAAAAATTGAGAATGAAACGCTATGAGAAAAGGTGCGCGATATTTGTATTTGTTGTATACACAACGCTCCGCACCATTGTAAAATAGGTTATTCCCTTTCGGGGAATGGAATGAACCGAGTATCGGTTTAACTGTTATTTATCTATATTTAGCAGGGAAAATTGACAACCTTGGGCAGTACGCCAACGAGTGCGGATGAAAGGGTTGTATCAAGTGCCGATAAGGGATGAAGGGGCGGAGTTCACGGGGCGACTAGGAAATAATTGTAGCGTGGAAAAAATAACCAAGTGTCTTGCTCTAAACGTGCAGGCACCACTCTTTCAATCTCCCGCGACTTGCGTGAGGAGTCAAATAAAAAAAAGGATGAAATGAAAATCAAGAAAAAAGGGCTTAGTTCGCAGATGGCACGACGAGGGACCAGGAGCGGGTATATACGACAAGACGGCAGCGTCGCGAAAAGTTGCCATTTTGCAGTCAATAAAGCACGCTGATGAATAATAATAGAAGGCAAAACCGACAATAATAGAAAAGACTAATTCCTGCCGGAAGCTCACAAGATTGCGCCATCGGTATTCCTCTCTCATTGCTACTTCTGATGTGAAACGCGTTACCTAGCCTGGAATAAAGGACACTTCTTGTGAAGTTAAACACGTTCCATTTCAACCCATGGTCTGTGACGTTCAGAAGGGATTCCAGCGAGTTGAGGATTAGAGGTTAAGAAATAAGTTCTGAGTAAATGTTTGATGTTTATGCTTGCCACGAATTACACTTTTTCCCGCTTTTATCGTCTATTTCTTTCTCGGGACAACACATTTTTTTTTACATCGGATTTGGTTACATTTTTCCTGAAGAGCCTTATTTCGAGATCTGAAACAGGTGAACCAACCAGAAAACGGCATCGACATGGGACTTCTCTCCCTTTGTGAGTATTCGAATAAATGGCGGGTCTCTACGGAGATGGGTACGGTAATACTGCCGTGCTAAGGAAAATCGCGAGTATGATTACTTTGACTTTGCCAAATTTCGCTGGATTGCAGTGAAAATAACATTTTTCTTGGAAAGATGCAGTCAGTTAGAGTAAATTGTAAATAAAATTCTGGGGGAAAATTGAGAAAAATATGTCGGCGTTCTCAAGAAGATTCAGTTTACAATGGTGAGGACTCGGCGACGTCTCAAAGTCCTAATAACGTCGATTTTCCTAAAGTACCTCGGCGAAAAATAGAGGAGCGGCCGGGCCAAGTTGGCAACAGGGCTCGACCGCGCCGCCGAGTGCGGCAGACAGTAGGCGGTTAATAAAGGCTGGTAGCTGGGTTCTCCGCGCCGCGATGCCGCTCTCCAAGGTCGTGACGGGGACGGCGGCGTCGGAAGGGGGGGGGGGAGGCGTCGCTCGACGTCGCGTCGGGCCAAGTAGGAAGGGAGCGTCGATTGGCGCAACGATCACGAGTTGGAGTTTTACGAAACTCGCGGCCGGCCGCGGACTATTGTCTCTCCCGCGGATGCGTCGCGACGCGGAGCGGCGCATCGCTCGACCCGGGCGCCGCGACGCGACGCGATGATTGCTCAGCTGGTGACGCTGCGCGTCGCCGCCTCATTTATGTTCGGCGGGGTGGACTGGGTTCCGGGGGCGACAAGACTCGAGATCTCCGCATCGACCAAGTTCATAATCGAGCTGGTTGCTCATAGAGTCCCTTTATACTGAGAGTCAAGACAACACCCCTCATGGAGTCACAAACGGGAATAAAGATTACACAAATTGAACGTTTTTCGTAATCTTTGACCGGCTCATTCTTAAATTCCTTTCTCCGTTCCTTCTCTCATTCCGTTTGTTCCTTGTCGAACCCGAAATTCCTCGGTCCATTCCAGATTATAATCTTTGCAATTGGTGAAAATGTAATCTTTATTCCCGTTGTGACACAGTGAAGGCCTAAAATCCGGTTAGCCGGCCAGGTTGGCTAGTGGTCAGCGCGTCTGACTCCTAGGTCAATAGGTTCCCGGGTTTCGAATCCGGTGGTGGCGTCTAATTTTCACGGAATTGACGAGTAGATTCTGCTGAAACAGATTCTCCTCGGCCCTAATCCCTGAAAATTTAGAAAAGCCTGGAGCATGGAGCCTGATGTCTACGGACACTAAACATTGCCTAAAGTTGGCTGAAGGTGCAATAGACACGAAGCCACTTAAACCAGCAGAAAAAAAAAAGAAAAAAAAAAAAAAAAAAATCCGGTTAACCAATCAGAAATGGATTCGCATTGTCTTGACTCTCAGTATAAAGGGACTCTAGTTGCTCATAGAGCACCCGGATAGAGATTATGGATACACAGAGTCGCAATGTAAGTGGGAGAGCCAGCGCCACTTATAAGAATTTTCCAGGCCCCGAATTCCGAGACTCCTGTGTCACGCCGAGTCACTTTTTCGATACGTGAGTAATCGATTGTTTTCGATACACGGGGACCCGGCCATCCGATGTAAACAAAGAAGATAGGTATTACTATGTATTCCACACCGCAATTTTAGATCGAACATGTATTGAAAAAGTGACCGATGCTCGGAACTCGTCGACTGGAACATGCCGCCAGTTCTCCCATTTATATTACGACTCTGTGTACTCTATGATGGAGTTTCAGTATGGCCACTGAGGGATCCACGCGTGATTGGTACAGCCATCTTCGGCTTCACAAAGCTCGCAGAATACATACGAATGGCGGACGTCATGCGGATGATTAGAAATGGCAAATGGTGAGGTTTTTTCGGATTGTATTACTGTGGAAATTCACTCAAATCACATGTTAAGACGCATTTAAACAGTTTTGAAACTAATTTTGTGTATCACAATTGAAAATAAGGTTTCAACTCCAGAATCTAAGCAACACCTCTTTATGGCTGCATAGAGGAGAGCATTGCGAGTTCACGCCTCGCGCTGTCGCGCCTTCAATTTTGCAGACGCAACACGGACATCCATCGAGCTCGAATAGTTGTATCTCTTGCCCCGTCATCAACACGCGCCCTTTCTCTTGCTCCATTTTCATGTTGTGTTGGCTCAGTCTGTCTAATTTTTAGTGGCGCTTCAAGAGGTAATAAGTGAGCTCCGCAGTCGAAGATTAGAGAAAGGTAAAATGTTCATTTTTTAAGGAAATTTATGAATATTTTTCCTTGAAATTTTCAGGACTTTTCGGTGGAAGTGCGAGCAAAATTATCAAAAAAACTGGAAGAAAAAATATATTCGTAAGTATACCAGGATATTTTGTTTCTTATCAAAGGTAATTTGACAACGCCTGAAGGTTCATACGGCGTTCTTGTTTAGTGCGGCAGAATAGTTCGACGGATATGTGAGAGAGACAAAATTTGGAGGGGATCCGTCTTTCGGCACACATCAAAAACGGACAGCCACCGCGGATTTGAGCGTCTGAAAAATTGATCCGAGGCGACTAATACGTTGAGCGGCCATATTTCGGGCGATCAATTTCCACGGCCGCTATTAATCAACTCTTTTCGGGCCCAGCTCGCATCGCATCCCATAAATTGGGCTTCAATTTTTTTTCCTTCGCCCGGCCCGGCACGACGCGACGCACCACGGGCGCGGACCGTCCAATTACGACCCGCTCCTTTGCGGTGAGGATTTCTCTATCCATAGCCATCGACTAAACTCGCCGCCCGAACGCGTGCGTGCATGCGTTCCCTGTACCGCCGAGCTGTCCGAAACATCGCCTAAACCCTTTTACATTCCGGAAAATTCCACGCTATTTCGTTGGGATCCCGGTCTGACTGGATGCTCAAGTTAACTCTCTTTTAATTAGACCTATCTTCCACCTTAGCGAGTCTACCCGATCTTTTTATATGCCCGTTTCTGCGCCATGTTGCCAAAGTTCCCAGAGCGTAGTGTTATGGATTAGGTAATGCATTCAACTAACAATGAGTGTTAAAAAGCAATACTGGTCTATTCATTTTGCCCATTAATTTCGCGCACTGGTAACACCTTCATTTTAAAAATGCCTAGCTTACTCAATAGGTACTGAGGATGAAATACACTCATGAGCTTTTGGACCGATGAACAAGAAAAAAACGAAGACGGAGAAAAATAAATTGGATTTTTTTTTTTTTTTTTTTTTAATCTCTTGCGTGTCATCTTAAATCTGAACACAATTGAATCTCAGACTACGACTTAAAAAAGGCATTGGACTTTATGACATGTAGAGGGTACAAGGTCAGGGCCGGATTTAGGGGGTGGCCACATGGGCTTCGGCCCAAGGCGGCAAATGTTGTAATTTTTTTCAAATATAGGTGTCAAGAAAAAAAATCTGCTTCAGAAAAAAATTTACAAACGAGAAAAGGCGAAAAATCTCTCATTTTCTGAGAGTTAAAGTATAGTAATTTCTAATTTGTTCGTCTTTCAAAGATACAAGAGAGAGCGCCTTTCATTAGTTTAGTTGAGAGAAAAACCAAACACGCAATTTGGCCTGGAGCGGCACGGCGCAGAAGCAATGATGACACGGACTTAAGATGGAAAGGAGAAGCCCTCGGCGCGCCGCGCTGGTCAGCATGAAACACATATTAGCGCCTACAAGACTCCATGAATACTTCACGCATTGCGTCAAACGTAGTGCGGTCAGCAGCGGTCGGCGTGGAACGCATAGCGCCTTCAAGACTGTAAGGATACTTCACGCATTGCGCGGTTGGCGCAAAGGACGGTTGGCGCGGTGGCGGAAATTAAAATCATTAAACTACATTCATGTTTATTCTTTCATAATTTTTTCGTTCTTTTCTTATAAATGAGAGGCCTCGTCCACACAGAAATAGGTTTACGCGACTTAATTTTCGCGCAAAGTTCCGTGAACTTTTGTTAGTGGTGACAGGACTTTCACAAAAAATGTGCCCAACACTAGCAAACGCGTTTTATGCACCCCTCCTCCTCCGGCACGTTCACTTGATGGTTTGTATCGATGTTTCAAAACGAATAAGAGGGGCGGCAAAATACAGGCGGCCCATACGCGGCAAGTAGGTAAATCCGGCCCTGTACAAGGTTCGGTTATTCTGACGATGTAAACACGATTAATTTACTCTCACTTTAACGTTTTGCAATTCCTCAAAATCATCATCTTGCGTGTAATTAGTTTCCCAATGCAGTTAGGTGTTTTTAAGAATGAGCCAGAGGTAGTGGTGCCTTATTGCAAAATGCTGTCCATTTGTCCAACCGACAACGCGTCAACGTTGGTGCGGGGAACTGGCGCTAGAGATAGGTTTTCCGGAAAACGAAAAATGCTGTCGGACCGGCTCCGTTTTATTGAGGCGATATCCTGAGAGTCGCCCGACATGCTATGGCTGAAGAAAAATGCCTCGTGAACAGCCAGACGTTTGCCAAATTTCTATCGCTAAAATACGAATTTGAAAGAAAACTTGCGATTCTGAAAGTTCAAGGATTGTCCGCAGCTTTCCTAAAAAGTTAAAGAATTATTGTTGGAAATGTGGCAATTTTCGAATGCTCGAGAGGGTGACGCAACGGTTCAGTGGGTGCCACAAAGAAGGTTGTTTCATCCACCGCTTCCTCTTCCTAAAAAAAGCCGCCTCCTCCCGTGTTCCGATCCGCGTATAACTTCTGCTGGACGAGGAGAGGGGAGGGCTGAAAAAAGGGGCAGGAAGACTAGGAATTGAAAATTAGCGAGGGCTGCGTGGAGAGGTGAAAGGTGTGGAGAGGGAGCGCGGGACGAAAAAGGGATCTTGCATAAACACCACCTGGTTTTCGCGGGAAGTCCTGAAATGGGCCGTAAAATTCGTGGTCAGGTACCTACTTCACACGTGGCATCTCTTGCCCGATGGAGGAAAATTGAGAGGTGAAGCGACGCGGGCGAATTTTGAGGGCAAGTACAAATAAATATAAATCATTCATTCAGGTCGCTCTATTGTTATGCATTTTTTAATTCAAGTTTCCGTATAAAAATTATGGTGTTTCGTCAAATTTCTAATCCTCTCGGTAATTTTCTCTCATCTGATCACAGACGTAGAATATAGAAACATATCATGTTAACAAGACACCCGGTTAAACCTTAGGGCGCGGTTATTTTATTTTCTTTTTTTTTTCTTTTTTTCTTTTAATTTATTTATTTTTTTTGTACATGTTTTCTTAAAAAAAACTCCAATATTATTTTTGCGAACATTAACGGAAAAAGGGCATGATAAAATTGAATTGAACATTTGATTGAATAGTCTTGAGCATGTTTTGCAATATAGAAGTTGCAAGTTCCTAAAAATTTGGCATTTTCTTTGCCGGTATCTGTAGTACCTCCGGCTAGATAATTCTGCAAGTTCTACTAAACAAATATACGATCGACGCATTAATGTTTTTCGCCAACATGGAGACATACATTTGGAGTGCTCGTATATGGTTCTAGTATCAATATGTTAATTCGGAGGGGAAGATGTGAAAGAAATCTACCTATAATTATTTGAAAATACAGTTAAAACATGACTTACACAGGGGGTTTGGATTCTCCTAGTTAGCGAAGCCCCCACAAAAAATTCAAGTCCAATTTTCGTCTTGAGTTTAGCACGCCGCAAAGTATTTACGACGAAACGGGAAAAATTAATTAAAAACATCTGGGACGAAGCGAGAGCTATAATTAAGTGAGCGAAACTCATGAATTTCAATTCATTGCTGGAATGGCTGTTTATACGCACTTTATGTTTGGTCACATGGCGCCTAATGGTCATAGGGTGAGGGTGGTAATTACTGTTAGTCATCGAGGCTATTTCAGTTTTCGTCGCCTCCGAGAGTTTGTATTAAAATTAAATAAATAAATATAAGTTTTTACGGCATTTCTGATTGCTACTTCAGTTATTTAAACGTGTTTGTTAATATAACATGCACGACTGGTGAAAATAACTTCTAGGGCACTTTCAGTCGCGTTAAACTGCAGTCGCCGGGTGTACCTTCGGTTACAACGGATGAGCTACGATTCACATGACTCGAGTTTATGATTAAGGTAACAAATAGATCGTCGAATCGGGTCGTCGTTTCAGATTATTGATGATTTTTTCTAATAAAACAAAAGAATCAACAGGTTTATGTCAAAGACTTTTAGTTTACTTGAATTGAAGTTCGGTATCTAAGACTCGTCACTACAAAACTTCTAAATTTATATTTGAGGAAGGAGCATTTTAGCCCCAAAATCAAAATCGTATTGATTAAAAAGCTAAGATGCTCTAATTCATGTGTTCTGATATTTTATTTGTTAATCATCTGTGTTTTTTCTAGGCATATAATTATTTGTCTCCTGAAATATATTATAGAAATCAATAAGATGAATAAATAAGTTATAGAAATCGTGAGAATGGTCAAAAACTATAAGTCAAAGATGTATTCATCTGAAAAAGGTGCTACCAGGGGTCATGAAACATCAAATAGACTGAAGTATCGACCCCTGTGTATTACTACCAAAACTAGCACCAATTTTGTCGGCGTTTAGCCGAGGGTAAAACCCTCGTTTCCACCGTCCACCACGAGGAGGAACCGACATCAGACGGCACGCTTCCACCGTCCAACTTACAACTCCCATGGCATACGTTAATTTAAAATTCAAAATTTTGAAGAAATTTTGAAAAAATGGAGAAGAAATTTTGAAAAATGAAGAAGAAATTTAAAAGACAAAGGCATGGGGCTCATGCCTTTGTTGTTAGTGAGATTTAATAAGGATAACCTTATTTTTAAAATTTTTTTAAAATTTAATAATTATTAAAGATCTAATGCCATGAAGAGTTGGGTTGGCGTTCTGGGCGCACCCTCACTCACAACAGTGAACAATTCGCCAATGACCGAATGCAGGGAACTCCTCTACCACCGTGCGATCCAGCAGTGAGACAACAAACTCGTAGCTGGATACTCTCTACAGAGATAGAGATTGCTGAAACTTTGTCCGGCTTGTTCGGCCCAGGTCAAACAGAATACCCTGAGCCACGAGACCCCGGGACTCTCGTGAAGTATTCGGCTCGTCCTGCATCAAAACCTACTTCAATCTGCAACATCGCCCCAACCACCAGCCCGTTTGAGAGGCGTCCGACCCTCCGGTTCCGACTTTGCCTGGTCTAAAGTGTCCCGGGGGGGATGACGGCCTTAGACTTAATGCGCAAGCATCGGCAGATACCGGAGGTTGACCAGAACAGGATCGCCAGGCTTCGATCGGTCACCCCTGCAATTGGTCACTGGCGAATCGCGCAAAGTCGGTCACAGATCGGGATTTTCAGACCACTGTGTACCGGTTGATCCTTGCACCTCGCGGTTCAAGGATATGGCCTAACTACTATCAGTGGTCCTCTGAAGATCATCGTTCCCCTCATGTTCCTCAGGTTCCGCTTGATCTCTTCCGTAAGCCAGGGATATGGGCTAACAACCAAGGTAATAACGTACCAAGGTTCCGCTTGATCCAAGGCTGCAATGGATATGGCCTAACATCCAAGGTGTAAACAGCCCTGCTGCGCGCGAAGCAAGGCACCGAGGAAGTGGTTGATCCATGCCCGAGCGTATTAGGGATATGGGCTAACAACCAAGGTAATAACGTACCAAGGATGCGCTTGATCCTAAATTGCTCGTTACGATGTGTGAAGAGATATGGGCTAACAACCAGAGGCGAGGGAGGGTGCAGAATCACAACAGTTTGCCGGCGTTTGGCACGGGTCAGAGACCCGCCCCAGGTCCACCACGAGGAGGCTCCGGCACCAGACCCTTTTCTCTCTCTTCTCACGTTTCCTCTCGCTTTTCCTCTCGATTTTCTTCTCACTTTTCTTCTCGCTTTTCCTCTTGCTTTCCCTCTCGCTTTCCTTCTCGCTTTCCTTCTCGCTTTCCTTCTCGCTTTTCCTCTCGATTTTCTTCTCACGTTTCTTCTCGCTTTTCCTCTTGCTATCCTTCTCGCTTTCCTTCTCGCTTTCCTTCTCAATTTCCTTCTCGCTTTCCTTCTCAATTTCCTTCTCGCTTTCCCTCTCAAGTCTCACTGTTTTACTGTGTGCTTTCACTATTTTATTCTCTTTTATGTTCTCTCTATTCTTCTCTTCTTCTTCTCCCATGTCTCTTCTTTTCTCTTCTCTCTTCTCTCTTTTCTTCCTGTTCTTTCTCTTATCTTCTTCCTCCTCTTTCTATTCTTCTCCCTCTTCTCAAACTTTGATTTTACCCTATACGAAGAGGTACTTTCACGAATGAGCCGAAAATAGTAGTTTTTTTTATCGTAGAATATAGTATATTTGATCCCCAGGGAATCTAGTAGCCAGTAATAGACTTCTGACAGTGCTTCAGAAGACAAACGCATACTCCGTCACCGAGACAGAGAATTGACGAAGAACGTGATTCGGTCACTTCATTCGAAGTTAGGAAAAGTCTCGAAATGGTGAGCAGTAGAAAAATGTTGAACATCTTATTTGTAATCAAGAATCTCATTCCTAGACAAAAGTCCTAAGGACAGAAGAACTCGCGATCCCAGTGGCGTGGCGTGAATTGCGATATATCGATTGTTATGCCATTTAAATCCATGGTAAAAAATCGATTATTAAGGTGTTCGCTACGAACACCCTGTTTATCGATCCTTTTCCATAGGTTTAAATGACCGATAAACCGATATATCGCAAAGCACGCCACGCCACTGCACGAGCCGTCCATTTTTCATCATTTATTCCGGTAGAAATAACGTTGAATCAATAAGAAACTCAATGAAACACAACTACACCGAAACACACTCGTTCATCATATGTATGAACTGATATTAATCAAAATTAATCATTTATTGTCTCAAACTGTGCTTTTTGCTAAGTCCTGACGACGGCTGAGGCCGAAAAGCTTCGACTATTAAGTTCCTGAATTTCAAGTTAACGTGAGTTAACAGTTTATTTTAACCCATAGCACTGGCTACCCAACAAACCAAAAATTACACAAAAACTACTACCATAATGTTGTAAATCAACACTTTCAATACAAATTGTCATTGAAAGAGCAAAATTGACCAAGACGGATTATAAATATTAGTCGTAAAACAGTAACCTCAGGCGGAATTTTTTTCGTTTTGCAAAACAACCTCTAGTATAGCAATAATGAAAGTTTTGGTCGTTCACTTGCCTCGGCACAGTAAAACTAAACTTAAGAGAGCTCATCGTTTCCCGCATGGAAGAACGTAACTTCATTTCAATGTTCATGTGTTCTCCCGGAGGAGAGGCTCTTTTTACACAGATCCACACACAAATGGACTGCATTTTGCAATTGAGCACTAAAATTTGTGTCTCAAGTTTAGAAACAACGCAAGTACTCATAGTATCATATGCACATAAGTGTTTTTATAGATGAGCCAGAAATTGTAGCTCTGAATTGCAAAAAGTTCAAATTAAGAAACGTTGACTCAGACCGCTCTCGGCGCTCTCTGCTCAATCTTCACCAGATTGAAGGCAAGAAGGAAGTAAAGCAGTCGATAACCTAACAAGGTTTAACAATTAATTTCCACCACGACGCACTTTTAGACCCCGGCTCGTCAAAAATTCTTCCAAAGACACGAGGCACTCTGGAAATTCATGAATAATCATCCAAAATTGTTACATATTGTTACTTTGCTCTATGATGACCCATGTCTCCAGTAAAAATCTTAGCTTGAGGATACGTCTGGTTTTAGAAATACAGCGTTGACAAGTTTCCATATTTAAGCTTTAAAGATTATCGTATTATCAAGTATCTTACTTTCTGTAAACAACTGTCATTGGATGTTTCATGATATTTTAAGACATTTTATCAACAGTCAGTGTACATTTTTCTAAAAAAATACGTCAATAATAAATAATTTTTCTACGTTAATGCTGTTAATTCTGTTGATACGACGTTGCAAACTTGACATCACAGACCTATAAAAATGCTAATTTTGTTCCGTTTTTGAATTAAAAAACGAACTTATTGACCACCTATAGGTATGATAATGTGGTTTAGCTGAAATTCTATGATAAGATTAGTCTTGTGTAAAAGTTTTACCGCGAGTGTAAGTATAGATTTAACGATACAGCGTTGCAAAGTTTATGTATATAAGCTTTAAAATGTTTTTATTTTTCAATTCAGTGTTTGTTTTTTTTTTGTTTTTTTTTTTGTGTTTTTTGTGTTTTTTGTTTGTTTTGTTTGTTTCTTTTTCTATGATATAAACCATTAACGTTATCTGCAGATGTAAGATTGATTTGTAGTGATACAGCGTTGCCAAGCTTACAATTTTGAACTCAACGAAATATGATTTTTTTTTAAATGTTTTTTTCCAGTTTAAAATAAAATCAATGGGTATCATCCCTCATATCAATCCAAAATATCAAGGTCTGATGTCTGTTCCAAGTGACAATTGGTTTTTGCAATAATACTTTCGCCAAGTTTATTCGTCATTCTCTCCAAGCAATAAATAATAGACGATTTTAAAATAAAGATGCTTCCAGTAGTTATTTGATTTTGCTTAATTTTTTATTTACATTGAAATTTTTGTCTTTCATTTTTATATGACTCTCTACCGTACATTATTTTTCATTTTTTTTATTTTTGTATTTTTTATAGTTTTTTATCTTCTTCCTTCAAAATATTTTATTCATGTGATGCTTCAGTGTCAGTCCTGTCTTGCCTTCAAATCTATAGAAAACGCCTCAACATGATGCCAATTTTAAACTTTCACCCTCCAAAAGTCATATTTAAATAATTTTAAAATTCTCTCTTAAGGAGGCGTCTGGGTTTTTTATAGATTAACGCAACAGTGATTTAAATATTCTATTTAGGTTTTAAGTTATATTTTATTGTTTTGTTGGTGTATTTATTATTTTTCGATCATTTAATTTACTTTACATTTTTTTTTTTTAATATTTTCAAAATCTTCCATTCTTACGTTCAACATACTCAGTTTTTTAAGGCATAATGAATGTATCGTCTGTATCAAGATTTATTTCTACTTAAAAAAACCCAAACGCCTCCATATCCTATGTTAGTTTCTTCATTACTCCTAAGAAAGGTTGAATTTGCAACTAAGTCTAGGCAGAATATTTCAGATCTTGAAAGCAACGCTGATGCTGAATCATCCATTGTATTCCAAAAATCCTCTGGAATTACATTTTAAAGTAAAATAACTATTGGAAGTATCCTTATTTTTAACTAATTTTATACAATCGAATGTTAAAAGAAAAGCAGATAAAATTTGCAACGATGTTATTTTAATACAATTGTCACCCAGGATCAACATAAAGCCTCACATTTCGCTTCACGCTATTAACCATTAACTCATATTGTATCTTGTCTCCAATACAATAACAAGAAAAAGTAGACATTTTCATAGATGAAAGATGTAAACTTTGCAACGCTGTATTGCCCAAAATTATCGTATACCGATTAAATCTATGCTATACGTCTAAACTTTGCAACGCTGCATTGCCTAAAATTATCGTATACTGATATAAATTTTACTATGAGTCTGCGAGTATCTCTAGTCGTATATTTTATGTCTCAAATACTGCTACAAAATACAAAACTATAAAAAATGGGTATTTTTAAAGGGCAAGAATGTAATTTTTGCAACGTTGTACTGCTATTAACGGCTCATCCACAATTTGAAACTTTTACTACGGATTTTCCTATAATTTTTCAGTTACGCGTCATGTTTACTTGAAACTTACATTACTTGTTACTTACATTACTTTGAAATTGGCTTTTGGAAGAAATTCTTCAAAAATATGAAGATTTTTAAGACTCAAACATGCAAACTTTGCAACGCTGTAGCTCCAAAACCAATGGCGTGGCGTGAATTGCGATTTATCGATTGTCATGCCATTTAAACCTATGAAAAAGGATCGATAGACAGGGTGTTCGCAGCGAACACCTCAATAATCGATTCTTTACCATAGCTTTAAAAGGCATGAGAATCGATACATCGCAATTCACGCCACGCCACTGTCCAAAACCAAACGTATCCTCAAGCTAAAATTTTTACCGGAGGCTTGTCTCATCATAAGGTTTCATTTCGGTCACGTACGAATGAAATCCCCGGGTTTCATAAAAGGTCGCTCCTCTGACATAAGGACGTATCTCACTTTTCACAAGAACCGCAGAAAGCATGGATTTGAATGTGACCCAGGGCTCAAGAGGAAATTGAGATTCGCCCTTTCGTCAGAGGAGCGACGAAACGGGGCCACTCATTGGGAGGCTTTTTAATCTATTTTCCTCCCTCAATTGGACTGCATTTTGCAATTTAGAACTATAAATTCTGGCCCGGTTTAGAAAAAGCGCATGTGCCATTAGTATCCCTATGCACATAAGTGTTTTTATCAGATGAGCCAGAATTTATAGTTCCAAATTGCAAAATGCAGTCCAATTCGTCGTTACCTCCCACGAAAGAACATAACTACATTTGAATTACATTTTGCAATAAGGAAACACTATTTCTGACTCTTCCATAAAACCACCGTTCTACACAGGGAAACCAATGGCATATACGTTGTTTCAAAAATGAGCCAGAAATAGTGGTTCCTTTTTGCAAAATGTGGTCCATTTCATTGTTGCCAGATTTCGCCTCGTAAATTTGAATTTGTAAAGGAAAATGTTAGGTATTAATTGTACATTTCACTGATTTTTCCGCTGATCTCATGAAAAACGAAAATAAATTTTGGATAAAGATTTCGCTTTCTCGTGTTTGTGAAAAACTGAATTCTTTGAATCAATTTGACAACCTTGGAATGGAGTTACGTTTCTTCGTCCGGGAAATGACAAAAAATGAAGCTGAATCCTGTCGTAGCGAATTCAGTGAATAGTTTATTCTGCAGGATCTTGGAAAAATAAGACAGTTTCAAGGCATTATGTTCCTTAGTTCTGCAGTATTACAGAAACAGAACATCAGGGAAAACTGGACCGCGTTAAACAGAAAGGAACCAAGCCACATCAACTATTCCCAAATTTAACAGGGGAATTTGATTTTTTACGAGAGAACGTTTGTGCGCATTCCTTTAAAAATGTGAAGGAATTTGCTTTGTATTATGGAAAAAATTCATAGAAATTTGCACAAAAATCCGCACAACTGTTTTCATGTAAAACATTAAATTGCCCGATTAAAGTTGGCAATAGCTGATGTGCTTGGTTCCTTTCTGTTTAACGCGGTACAACTAGGCACCATCAAATGCAGTTAAGTTGATTCTACCTAAAATCGCCTAATGATTACAGCGGCGATGATTACCGTTTAGGAAGAATGAGGGGCTTGTAGGACAAAGCGCGTATATTATATTTTGTCTCATAAAAAAAAACCCACGACTTCATTACGATGAATTTGTTTGTCAAAATTTGGTAGGTGAATTCTTTAGTCTCCTGACAACAGAATTGCGATCTCAAAATTGGAGAAAAATGACGAGTAGCTGAAAAAATGGAACCAATTGATGCGATATATCGCATGCCATTCTGACTCAAAATATGGCGTCCATCGAATCACCTAAAGTTGATTTTACCTAAAATCGCCTGAATGATGACAGCGGCGATGATCAGCGTTGAGGAAGAATGAGGGGCTTGTAGGACAAAGCGCGTAAGTGCAGTTTTCGCTACCTCGAGAAATATTGTTTAAAGTCTCAAAATTAAATGGAACCTTACGGCGGAATGAAAGTTCAAACTGACTTTTTGAAACTTAAAAATTGAAATTTGAGAGGGAATTTTTCACAAAATATGCACTAAGACTAGTTTTACATGAAATCATTATCGAGAAATATGTATTTGAAGTTTCAAAATTACACGGATCCTTATGGCGGAAAGAAAGTTCAAACTGACTTTTTGAAGCTTGAAAATTGAAATTTGAGAGGGAATTTTTCACAAAATATGCACTTAGACTAGTTTTACTTGAAATCATTAAAATCTCAACTTTTTCAAAAACTGCACTTATGCGCCTTGTCCTCCAAGCCCCTCAAAATTTTTAGCAGCCATTGCAAAAATTGAAATTATTGACAGTAACCGATTCATTAGAAGTTGAGGTGATTCAATGAACGCCATATTTTGTGCCAGAACGACAGGCGAAATATCGCGTCGATTGGTTTCATTTTTTCAGCTACTCGTAATTTTTCTCGAATTTTGAGATTGCAATTCTGTTGTCAGGAGACTAAAGAATTCACCTACCAAATTTTGACAAACAAATTCATCGTAATGAAGTCGTGGGTTTTTTTTTATGAGACAAAATATCGCATTCGAATGCAGTATTTTTCCTCTATTTTCCTTACGCCTTTAATATTTTGAATTTGTTCATCAAAATTGATAAGTGAATTATTTAGTCTCCTGACAATGGAATTGCGATCTCAAAATTCGAGAAAAATGACGAGTCGCCGGAAAAATGGAACTTATCGATGCTATATATCGCATGCCGTTCTGTCACAAAATATGGCGTTCATCGAATCACCTTAATTTTCGAAATAGGAGGAAGCTTGAGAGATCTTACCGTGAAGAAGCGATGATCTGCAAGGTCAGGAACAGCTCTGATGCGTAGGGTGCAGATTTCCATCCTCGTTCATCGCCTTCTCAAATGTTGGCTGCAAAGAAAAAAATTAATTTAATTAATTGTCTAGTATATGGAACAGCTTAACAAATTGATTGAAATAATGTTGAAAAATAATGGAATAAAACTGCTTTTTTTACCACAAAATTACAATATTCTCACATAATGTATTCAATAATAATCAATTTTCAACGATTAAACATTTTCATATCGACGACTTAAGGAGATTTGATGGACGCCATATTTAGTGTCAGAAAGGCATGCGATGTATCGCATTCATTGGTTCCATTTTTTCAGCTACTCGTCATTCCTCTCCAATTTTGAGATCGCAATTCTGTTGTCAGGAGACTAAAGCACTCGCTTACCAATTTTAACAAAGAAATTCAACGTGATGAAGGCGTGGTTTTTTTAGAGAGAAAATATCGCATTCGAGTGCAGTTTCGATATCAGTATCGAATGCGATGTTTTCTCTCTAAAAAAAACCACGCCTTTAGTACGTTGAATTTCTTTGTTAAAATTGGTAAGTGAGTGCTTTAGTCTCCTGACAACAGAATCGCGATCTCAAAATTGGAGAAAAATGACGAACACTGAAAAAATGGAACCAATTGATGCGATATATCGCATGCCGTTCTGACACAAAATATCGCGTCCATCGAATCACCTTAAGTGTAGAAACACGCGTTTCCGTCTGCTACTCAACAGATTTTCTGTCATACTTCATTTTTTCTCAGGGGAACTGGTCTACCTAATTTCTTTAAAACTTCCGTGATTTTTTTTCAATTTTTGCAGAATACTTTGTATAAATTTCAAGCTATGAAGTTTGCTTGTTTCTTTTCGAAAAAATAAAATAAAGGTGGAAATTTTATGACACCACAATAGAAATGCATGATTTTCCACTTTGGCCATCGATTTATGAAGAAGTTAGGTAATTCGCAAATGCAAAAAATTGCAACACATTTCAATACGCAGAATACCTCGATAACTCCACTGATTGTGAAAAAAATCTCGAGAAAATCAGAAGATTATCGCCCACAGGGATTCTCAAATTAAATATCGATGGCCGAAGTGTGAAACCACCTATCTCCGTCTGCGACGTCCCGGACCTCCTGTTATACTTTATTTTTTCTTGGTAAAACTAGTCAACTTATTCCTTGAAAACTACCTCGATTTTTCCTCTCTTTTAGCAAAATATTCACTGGAATGAAAACACATTGGTTCTAGAGTCGAGACTCTTAAAAACATCGACAAGAAAAAGTACTCTTGATTCAATCAAATCTAGCTTAGATCAAGAACCAAGCCTCTTAATTTCAGCGGATTTCCTTTTGATTCAAGCAAAAATCCGATTGAATCAAGAGTATTTTTTCTTGTCAATGTTTTCAAGAGTCTCGACTCTAGATCCAATGTGTTTTTTTTCAGTGTTCTGTAAAGATATCAAGCCAAACAGTCGACTTAATTTTCCTCGAAAAATAAAATGGTAGCATAAAATTTACTGGAAATACGTGGTTTCACACTTAAGTCACCGATATTAAATGTAACCACACTTCTCTCGTAAAAAAAGAGAAAAGAAAAAAAAAAACCATTTTGTTGATGACATCAAGCGACTTACCGAATCAACGCTGAGGAATACACGTGAGCAAATTGACTTCCGAAACTAGGTATATCCTCAAATCAAATTTCACAGAAATATCACTGAAAAGACACTACCGAAAATTCGCACGATGACAACCGACACGAGTGACAAACACTACTTCCACTTATTGTAAAACACGGCAAACTATCGCACTGGACGGAAAAAGTAGAGGCTTGCAGACTAAAACTTTCGGCGGATAGAAAACTTTCGCCTAAGGTTTTTCAACTATTCACTGCACCTTTTATATTTACGAAATAGTTCACAGAGAATAATTTTAATAATAAAGTACCGAACACGAAAATAAAGTACCGAACACGAAACTGAAGTACCGGACACGAAACTTGTTCAACTATTCACTGCACCTTCTAAATTCACGGAATAATTCACTGAGAAAAATTTTAATAATAAAGTACGGAACACGAAAATAAAGTACGGAACACGAAACTACACTGACGGTAATGCGCTTGAATCACACGACTATCACTCGCGGTCCCGAGATGAATATATTTCCGATAAAATATACTTCCGATTGATTATCCTCTACGCTCAAGTTCAACCCCTACGGCTGCGCGACTTCGACTGACCAAAGTACCAGAAGTTCCGATCCCTCGAGGTCTCCAAAGTTTTCCTTGTTGTTCTCGAAAACAAAAGAGTGACTTCGATTTCCAAAATATCCCTACATCTCGGGTTTCCCAGGTGAAAGGTCAGTGCAAGCTCACAAAAGAAAATGTCTTCATTGAACTGAAAACTAATTGGATGTATTTCTATCAAACGGAACTATGTGCGTTAAGACATTAGCCCTGAGACCCATACAAATATGTCCATAACAGGGCTCACTTCATAATGCACGTAGTTCCGTTTGATAGAAATACGTCCAATTATTACAATAATTAATGAGGGTACCTGGATTTCCCGGACTAATTCATCTCTCACTTTTCACAACTTTCCTTTTTTTGCTGAAAAGTAGTGAGGGTTCGTCCATGAATTACGTAACTCCGACCTTTGACCTCTCCTTCTCCCTTTGTCCTAGATGTCACTTACCTCCACACCCCCCCCCCCCCGAAAAATCTTTTCATTACAAGCGTGCCTCCCTCTTTTGCGTAGGTGTGGGTCGTCACGAACCCTTGCCACGGGTGCATCACATATGAATTCAAGTGTTTAAATGACTCAAAAACAACATAAATCACATAGGAAAAATCTAGAATCCACTCCTCCTTCAAGGCATTTCTTGATTGTAATCGACTCGGCTTGAATTCTGCCGTGCGAAGGAAGAACGCTGCACGAAAATTCGAGAGTTGCCAAGTTTCCCTTGATAAAGCATGTATTTTTTACGACATTTATGCATATTTTTCCTTTAAAATTTCGGATATTTACATTAAATTGCGTGCAAAATCGTCTGAAAATTTCGGGGGAAAATATTCACAATTTTCTCGGTAAATGGTTCAGTTGCGTTGGTCACAAAATCGTGGTTTTATGCTTGAATTCTTGTGGGTCAGCTAAAAATAATAAGATCCGTCCAAACAGCAACTTTCTACGTTCAATATTAACAGAGATATCGCCCTTTGAAAAGACAGGTTTTTGATGTCATCCATCGCGGTGGTGACACCCTTGGTTTTTTCACCTCGCTTTCATCCAAGTATCACGCTGAGTAACCAGTGCATCACTGACTGATAAAAGCGAGGTGGAAGAAACCAAGGGCGTCACCACCGCGGTGGATGACGTCAAAATCCGGCATTTTAAAAGGCGATATCTCGGCTAATATTGAACGTAGAGAGTTTGGATGGTATTATTTTTAGCTGATATACAAGAATCAAGCATCGAAACACGATTCTGTGACCATCGCAACTCTGCCGTGCTTAGGAAGAACGCCGTATGAACATGCGTTGCCAAATTTCTTACGGCAAATCACCAGTTTTCTGGAAAATTTGTAAAGATTTTCCTTCCGATTTTTCCGATAGTTTTGTTCTCAACTCCACCTGCGGTTCCTGAAAATTTCAAGGAGATAGATTCATACCTTTCTTAAAAAATAACTATTTTCTGAGAGGAAATTTGACAACTCTCGAATGTTCATACGGCGTTTTTCCTTATTACGGCAGAACTGACCCAATCCGGTTTTTATCAGAAGAAACTTGGCAGCGTCTGAAGGCTCTTACGACGTTCTCCCTTAGCACGACAGAATTAGACACTAGGACTTGGATTCAATGTCTTATTGTCATGTTGCCTGGATTGTGCTTTGTGAAATCCTCTCGGACCCGAGCATCCGATGCGTCTCAATCAAGATGCATTTCCTCGAAAGGGCAATTGCGCCGACACGAATCCTCGAATGCACGATGCCATGACCGCCTCGATGAAGAGATGCTTTCACCTATCGCCACTCATCTCATCCTCATCTCGTACGCAGCATCCTGAGCTCCCGCCTTGCCAGATCGTCATAGACGTCGACCGTCATTTCGTCGCTCCTTTGACGTATGGGCGTATAACAATTTCCGCATGAGTCCTGGAAGCATGGATTTGTAAGGAAAATAAAGCTCACGTGGAAATTGAGATGTGTCTTTTCGTCGGAGGAGCGACGATTTGATGCGTGATAATGTCTTGATTCGTCGATCCTTTGATGGAGGGACGTAAGCTCGTTTCAAGGTTGGAAAATTGATCAAGGAATTCGATTTTTTATTGAAATATGACTGGCAATGGCCTGATCATTGCAATTGATCGACAAAGTTAAAGATAAAAAAGACTAAGAAAAAATATAGCGATCCTATTGATTGAAACGGCCGATTATTGAAGACTGCGGTCCGCTGTCTAAGACAGGGAAAAATTAGGATTCGCCAGGGAATGACAAAATGAACGTATTTCTACCAAACCGAACTATGTGCATTAAGACATGAGCCCATACACCTAAGTGTATGCGCATTACAGGGCTCACGGCATAAATTCAGGGTTCCCAGCGATCTGGAAAACCTGGAAAAGTCAGGGAAAAAAAAAGGGCCTGGAAAACATGGAAAAGTCAGGGAATTTGCTCCAAAAGTCTGGAATTTTTTCAAGTACTGAGAAAAAAACTTTAATAAGTAAACAAATAAAAATAAAAGAATTAAAATTGCAATTGCAATTCCTTCGTTTTATTTTGAATTTTCCGCCAACTCATCCTCTTTATCGGCATTCGGAACGAATCGGAACTACTCGGAAGTGTTCGGTGGCTCCCCTGCAGGGCAGCCATAATGATGGTGGCATCTTGTGCGACCGGTTGCGTCTAATGAAAAAAGAGATCGCAGGAGCTAGCCACTCCTCTTCACTCCTCTTCAACAAAGGCGTAGGAAGGGGGGGCAGGGGGGGCCTGGCCCCCCCTAGAATTGGAAATAGTATCATCTGCCCCCCCCCCAGTAATTCTGGATGTTGCAAAAAGACCTTCTTCGACGGTAAGTCTCTGTCGCCGTGGCCCGTGAGAGGATGCCTATAAATAGAAAACCTGTTGAATGCAACAATTTCAAAGTATTTTAACCTTAAAATGTAAAAAAACTGGGTGATTTTTAGGCAGAAATTGAAGGAAGATTAGCGCCACAAGTGCCTCTAGATGCGCTCAAGTAGAGTTAAAATTTCAAAAAATTTCCGGAACCTTAAAATGCATAAAACTGGGTGATTTTTAGGCAGAAATTGAAGGAAGATTAGCGGCACAAGTGCCTCGAGATGCGCTCAAGTAGAGTTAAAATTTCAAAAATTTTCCGGGGGAGGCCCCCGGAAGTCCCCCCTAAGCTGGGGGTATTCCATACCCCCCAGACCCCCCGGTGAAGGGAGGCCAGGCCCCCCCTAGCAAAATGACCTAGCTACGCCTATCCTCTTCGATCGGGTAACCCTCAATCTTCAATGTAAAAGTTTCAAGTACACTCACTAGGATATCTTGCGCTTAGCTGAGAACTATGTCTGCATGCTAAGGTAGAAGTTATTTTTTTGTAACTCTGCCTTTTTTCCCTGGACAATACGCTCATTTAAAAAAATATATATGCATTTCTCAGTTTTTTTTTAAGAATAATTCTTAATAGTCTGCAGAACGAAGACTGCAGGTTGGATTATTTTTTAAAAGAATCTGTTCAGTGCTCTTTTCCTTAGCATAGCAGCAACATCATGATGGAATTTATTTTTCAAATCCAATACTACTATGAGTAAATAAAACAAATTGAAAAATCATTTGCTTTCACCAATGCATGTATCGTTTAAGAAGGCGTTTATATTTCGCCAATTTTTTTTTCCAACACATTTTAAGTTTTTTTGTGATTTCATTTGTGTTATGATATTATCCTAGCCTGGTTCTTATAAAAAAAAAGCTGAACCAAATCAAAAATTGATGAAAATAGAGGAGTTTTTACAAAAACCGAAAAATGCGCGCGCTGTCTCTTTTAGGGCAAATTATTTGAGTTCTTTCCACGGAAAAAGGCCAGGAAAAATTTTCATTTTGGCCTGGAAAACCTGGAAAAGTCAGGGATTCCTGAGGCCATGCCTCATATCAATTCTACGTAACTTTTCGCGTAGAATCCAAATCTGAAGTCAAAACATACCCTTGCCTTTTGACATTTTCGACTTACGGCCCTCCAAAGCCCCAAAATGTTTGGGGGGTCGTGGCCCCCAAAATTTTGGAGCAACAGGGGTCATGTGGCACATCAATAAAAAGGTATTGACCTCTCCTCTCAGGAGATTTTTAGATTTTGAAATTTGGATGATTTGGCCGCTTATAGCGTCGAATTGAAAATTGTCCCAAAAATGCCCCATAACTCCAAAAAATGGGGGTTTAGGGAAAAAGTGCAAAGAACAAAATGTTCTTATTTTTTACCGTAGATTCCGAATCCAGAGTCAAAATATACCCTTCCTGTTTGAAAATTGCGAGAAACGGGGGGGGGGGCTCCCCCAAAACCCCCCTAGGGGCCATTTTGGGGGGCTGAAAATATTTTCATTCGATTCTTTGGGGTCGATTTACCCCATGAAAGTTCTTGTCCCGAAGCTCAATTCTCCGCAGTTTTCGAGAAAAAGATAGTGGACGGGTGGTCTGGATCACCCTGTATGTTGATAAGACATGAGATGCAAGTTTTTGTGTGTATCTTGGATGCTGAGTCCAAATATTACCTTGGTTTATCTCTTGCATGTACCTATTTTTCGGAAAAATAAAATTTTCCTTGGAAAAACGTGTCGGAGCAAAATCTTGATTTTCCAGGAAAAAGGTGGGTCCAGAGAAAAAAAAGATGCCATTCTCGAACTTAGCACTAAAATTTTTTGGTAAAAATTGCATCAAAATCAACCATTATATTCCCCCAAAAACTTGTTACACAGACTTGTGTAGTTTTTCAAAGCAAAATGCGGTGCAAACACACATTTTTCAGCCCGGTGGCCAATTCTCGTTTCGCCGGGTATGTTCTCATGAAGCACTTCACTGTAGTTTCCCCCACTTCGGATTGGAAGTTACACATTTTTCATTCGGAATTTTTAAAACAACCAGTGAGAACTCGCTTAAATGCTATGCAGCTGATAGATTACCAGTAATAATTTCTAGTTGAGAATTTTTTCATTTTTTTTTGTTGCCATGCTTGACTTTGACCTATGAAGGACACTTAATTATGTTCAATAGTTTGGTGAACCAATTGCAGAGTAAACATGATTAACATGGTAATGAACAGACAGCTTGAAAGTGCATAAAACTGTATATTTTTGAGCGAAATCAACAAATTATTTAAAAGCAAATCAGGTACAATATTTGCAATTTGAAAAAGAAAGAAAAAATTGAACAGTTCTCATTTCTTTATTCATAAAGAAACTATATTTTCTTTTAATTTTTTTTTTTTTTACAAAGACATTGTTCAAGAGATTTTAATAAAATACATATTAACAAAATAACTTAGCTATTGATTAAAAAAATAAATAAACAAAATAAATAAAAGATAAATAAATAAAAATAAAATGAAACAGAGGTTTTTCACTATAGCTACCTAAGAATTAGAAAATAAAGGTACCCAACAATAATATCTAAATTTTGTACTTGAAAGTAATTATATTATAATTATAGTTCAGTTACTCTCTTGAAGTACATCACCAAGAACAAGAATACAATAACAAGAATAACCACAAAAGAATTTCAACCAGGTTTGAATATCATAATAAGTTTATGAAATATTTGACAAGTTGACATTACAGTTTCTCATGCTCAGGTGCTACAATTGCTGTTCATTTACCTGCCTTTTGTCAATTACCATAATTTTTCTATTTCATAAAATAGACTCAGGCAATATTTAATGTAAAAGAGAGAGAGATGAACTGCTTGTAGTTGTAAGGGACTTTACTTTTATGAAAGTAAAACATCTGAATGTGTTTTTAACACATTTCTTAAGATGCAAGTAAACTCTGAAGGAATTTATCCATGCATGCTTCATATGAAAAACTTACAATGACAGATTTTTAAAAACAGGAAAAAAAATTAAATCCATCTAAAAAAATTTTACTTGCAGTATCAATTGCCTGAAAGTCTGATTGTTTATTGTTAGTCTATGATCAGTGTAGTACTCACCTACAACTCAAAAATCTTAAAATTCTTGGAAATTCAACAACTTTGAGAAGTTCTCCAGTCATGCAAAATGTCCATTTAGCGGTTTAAATGAGATAGAACAAGTTTCTTGAAGTTTCCTTAGTTTATTTAAGCCTAAAATAAAAACTAACACCGGGTTTTTCCTAATTTTTTAACCAAAATAAAACCGAGGATTTCAATAAAATTGGACTTGGAGATCCTGTGCTACCATACAGCATTTTTCCAGGAAGTTCATCTTAAAAACTTTCTTGATAAAAAAAAAAAAAAAAGAAATAATAAAAAGATAAAAAATTAAATAGTACGAACATAACTATTTTAAATTTTTTTGACGGGGGAAGTGCTAAAAGACAATCAATGATGAGACAGGTTGAAAATAAATTTGATTCTGAATGTGAGTTATGAGAATCCATCGCATGAGAACCTGGCTGAAATTGTTTTGTTGATAACAGTAACATCAATAACAACTCCGAGAGACCTTAACAAATTAAGTTACAGATATGACTCACGATCAAAAAGTTTAATCTCTACATTCAAATCTACAGTAAATACAGCTATCTAGAAAATGTTCAATGTACAATAATTATTTACAGCTTTCATAACAAATGACATTTGCAGTACCTGTCATCTGAAGTAAGTTTCTGGAGGAAGAAGAGAGTAGGAGCAAACCTTGAAAGATTTGTTTTCCAATTCCTCTTACTCCTTTGTTTTTCAAGGAAATAATTTGACAAGTGAAACAAGACAAAATTATCGATAAGAACAAGTGATGTGATCTTGAACACTAACTTAACACAAAGAAGGTTTTTTGCGGAGTTCTCTGATACTCAAGCATTGCTGTAGTTGTATTTTTAAGCTGAGGAAAGCCACTAAGTTCTTTAAAGCAGATACTAGTGACTTTCTAAAATTTGGGATATTCTAACAGCAGTGGCGCTTGAAAACTTCAATTTTTTTATTATCAGGAACATCAACACTGTGCTTTGATCTTAAATAATAAAAAAAGAAAAATTGTGTACAAAAAAAGTAAAATATTGATTTTACTACTGCTAGTGTTTCTGAGATTGAGACCACTTCAATACCTCGAAAAGCAAATGAATGTGAGCTTCAGCCACTCTTCTCACAAATTATGGACTTCTTTCCTGCTATCAAGTAAGACCAAAATGTTTGGGTGCTAGGTGAAAATTTTACAGAATTTTCCAGTGCCAAAGAAGAGAGGATTTTTCACTCTCAATTTTGGTCCATTGATTTTTTTAAGTACTTGACTGCAATTTTTTCTCTGAAAACTTCTAAAAGATAACAAGTAGTCACAATAATTTGACATAAAAAAAGAATAAGTTCAATTACATTTTTAATAGCATATTTAAAATCTTTTCTTTTGTAAAATAAAGGGACAGACTGGGTCAAATTTTTAAGAGAAACTGTTGATATCTTATGCAAGATCAATTGAGGACACCGCATCAAGAACAGCCTATAATTGGAAACCGCGTTTTGAGAAAAACGTATTTAAAGTTTTGTTTTTGATGTACTGCGCAGACTTTTCTATGCAGGTACCCTGTTTTGGTGTTTTTGGGTGACCTAACCCTTCTATTGAAGGATGCCGGGTAGATTTTGCGATACATTTTGGGTTTACACTCTAATGTATTTAATTTAAAAAAGCGGTTTATAGGTCATTATTACGCCCAACAGTCATTTTGGTGGCAATATGAAGTATAAATCATTTTAATCACGCATGATTAACGCAAAATGAAAGAATATCGATAGTGAGTAAAGAAAGGGGTGACTAGCACCATATAGGCCCTTAAGTTTATGGGCCAGTTTATAGGTCGTTCTTGCACCCATCGATCCAGAGGTCTGACTTAACTCGGGAAAAAAAGGTTTTTCGACCTCGAGCCGTTACCTATCTATATTCTATCGCTACCACAGCATAGTCCGGGGTACGTAGAATCCGAAAAGCAGATGGGCGTAATAACGACCTAAACGCCTATAGGCTGTTCTTGGTGCGGTGTCCTCAATTATTTCGACCAAACTGATTTAACTCAGTTGGTTTACAATCTTAGTACAAAATAATGTTAAAATTTAAAGCTCCTCAAAAGTTTTCATGCTGAGAACGAAAGTCTTGATGCAAAAATGATCCGACATGCGGTCAATGGATTACCAATTTTAAAAATGTAAACTAGGTATCCAGGTAGATGCTTCTTGGACAAGACTAGAACATGTTTGCGTCTGTTATTCAGCCTCACTTATTGATCAATTTATTTATTTTGTAGTGTGAAACAGTGAACTGTGTGTAACTGTTGGGAAAAAGAAGCAAAAAGACTGATTCTCCAGAATAGAATTGAGAACTGCATGAAAACGTTTGAGAAGACTGAAAATAATAGGTACCTTTTAAGTTCACTTGAAAAATACAAGATGAGGTTACTTAAATACTTCATCCATGAAATCTGCAAGTGCAGGGTGCTACAAGCAGACAGTTGAAAAATGAAACGCCAACACATGCCTGTGTGCATATATTACAACAGTTATAAATTAGCACCAATGAAAAAAACAAATAATAATAGAGATAAAAGAAAGAGGATGTAAAAGCTTTGTACATGAGATCGCTGACAAAATGTGGGAAAGAAAACATATATAATCATGAAATGAGTCACGGTAAAAAAAGAGACTACTCTAATGAACATGCATTTAATGAGAGTATGTGTTTATATATGCACAAGAAGCTCCAGATGTAAAAATAACCGATGTACAATGAAGTTTATAAGGGTCATCTGAGATTTTTACATGCAAGGCTCAAAGGAATTAAGAGATGGAAAAAGACTAAAGACAGTGATTGTAGCTCGGTAGAAAATCCGATGTTATTACTGTCATGAGTGCAATTTTAGTAATTTACATTTACAGCTGCATCTTCAAATTTTTAGGTAATAATCAGCATAATCAAGATTTTATTAAAGGCGCTCACAAAAAAGGCAGGTCAGTGATGAGAACACGTGCAGTTTAAGGCAGACAGTTTTTTGATGGGTAAGCCTTAATTGACAAGAATATATTGCATAAGTCGGATGGATCTTCTTTAATACTGCACTTCCTGACAAATAAGCATTGAAGCAGTTGAACATTTTTTCAATGGCTCCATAAAACAAGTACAAATTCTTTACAGAGAACGTAAGTAATTAACAGTGTCTACAGTTGAAGCATGATAAGGATGATGAGAAGTCAACAATATGGTTAGCTAAATCTGAGAATACAAAATCATCTGCTCTGCAACCCATTGCATCATGAAACATTAGATTAAAAGCGAAAAAATTGATTTTGGATTGTCTTCTGATAATTTTCGATTTTACATCAAATTGATGATAAATCGGTCATCAAGTTAGATAGTAGGTTTATAAATAACTGCTAAAAACTCAAAAGCAATTTTTTTTAGATGCCACTATCGTTATAGTAATTCCAGAAAATGATTCTTAATGGAGTAGTCAAATATTACATGTAGTAGGTATAACTGCAAACATCGGATATACTGCACGCCAAAATTCGCCAACATTCGCCTTCTCAATGTGAGAAATTTTTCAGGGCTTCAATAGTGTATTAAAATAACGCAATTTCGCAAATAATTATTGTCTGGTGTTTCTAATAAATCTTAATTATCAATTTTTTTGGATAAGTTTCAATTTTGTTCAGAAGTATAAATAAAGCTTCATTTTTTTTCTTAATGCGCTGTTTAAACACAAAAAAATATTCTTCATGGATACCTACATCCACAAAAAATTTAAACTAAATACAGATTTTTACAAAAAACAGTCCAAAAACAATTGATGTCGCAGACATTTTGAACATACACAAACACATACGATGGTAAAGGTGATCCCTACATTTAAAGGTAAGTCTATTATTCACATTGACAGAAATATCCAATTTAAATATTTTTAGGAGGGTTAATACAATTTATTTACAAAATGGCTACAAATATGACACGGTGTAATATTAGAACAGATACCTAAAAACAATTTTCGTGTTTATAACACAATCAATTATTACAAGAGCCCAGTTAAAAGGTGACTTTTATCTGCCCTTTTACCAATTATGTGGATGAGAATCAAATGCCATGTAAAATTAAAGTATTGGACACCAAAAAACTCTCAGCTAAGTGTTAGATTCAGCAAAAAAACATTTCTGAAAAACGAGGAAGGAATGCAAGAGAACTACCAGTAAATCTACTCTACCTACAACGTTGCTCTCCCAGTTTTAAATCCCATTGTTTTTTCCTACATCCTGCGTCCTGGTGTTAATCATGCTGTACTAGATCCTGCATAATTTTATTTTTCAGCAAGGTCCCTCTGTAAAGATTACAAACTCGTCTCATCCCGAGAATCATAAGAGATTCATAAGATCATCATCTTGAGAATCATAAGTATCCTTGAGCTAAAATTTTGTCTCATCTCGTGTAATAATATTTGTCTTGTGTTTCATCTGATATAAATCCACATAGCCTGAGAAAAGGACAAACCACTAACAGGGCTCTTTCCCACCCAAGTTTCAATTTGAAACTGCAAAATGGAGGTCGATTTCTTCTATTTTGAAAAGTAAGCTCTTCAGAGGAACAAGTTCGTAAATCCAATACTTCTAATTAAACCTTAGAGGCTTTATTGTTTTGCGAGTTCTTAACATGAGCTCTGGCCAGTTATAAAATGAAATCTCTCACTTTTTGAACATTCTATACAACCTCAAACTTGGCAGGCTTTTAATAAAGTAAATTTTCTTTGATCTGAATAATGTTGGCGTTCAGCTGAATGAACTGAAATCTTCAGTCACATGGCGGAACACCATCTGTGACGACTGATCAGTGCCCTCCTTGCTAGCTCAATATCCTCTCCTCTCATACAGACATCAGCGATTGCAAAGTTCATGAGTATTCATTATAACAATAGAATATTTGAAAATTTCCTAGATTTTAAATTAAAAAAAGAAGAAGCTGATGACAATTTCCTTTTTTGAGGAAGCATTCTTTCATTGCCTTATACATCAAAAGTGTTTTATCTAGCTGAAATTTTGCATAAAAAAGTAGTTACAATTTAAGGGTGCAAGATAATTTTTCCCGCCAAAGTTGATCAAACTTGTAATATAAATTACTGATCAAGACTTTACTTTACTTTACAATACAATACTTTTTTTTTTTTTAGGATATTGACTTTTTAGAATACACAGTAAAATTTTAGGTGACTGCTAGTATTAGATTTGAATACAAATAATTATCTCTGATGAATGACTAACTTTCTAAGACTTCCACCTGAAGTAATGTTGGAGTTTAATTACTTAATGCAACAAATTTAAGCATTTTTCTGTAAAGTACATATTGAACATGATAATAATAATTGCAATTCCCATTTATCTTACCTACTTTTGGGAGGATTGGTAAGAGCACCGGAAGTTAAAATTTGAGAATCACTGGCTTAATTTGAGATAAAAATTGAACACTGAAAGAAATCAAAGCTATCATTTTGTTTTCTTTCTAAATTACAAAATGAAAACTAAGCAATTCTGAAAGATAGAAGGAGAGGGACAGAGAGAGAAAGAGAGAGATACTCTGAAATACAAAAAATGAGAGAAAACTCAACAGGCATTGCTCACTAATTAAACACACTCCCAACAGCAGATTGGCTCAGCTGTGACCAGTAATTTGATATTATTGCTCACAATATGTAAATACAGTTCTACATTCATTATTTTTTTCATTTTTTATTTCTTAAAAAAGGGGGGGGGGGGAAAGAAGAAAAATATGAAAGAAGTGAAAAAATTGTAGTTAATCAAGGATGCGCCTTAAAATTAATTCGTATATAAAATTTAACATGAAAAAAAGGAAAAGAAAAATGAAAATTAAGTAGAAAGTGTTTGAAACTAAATTCTACTCCATTTAATTTCATTTTCACATTTGTCTACTTTTTCTTATGCTGCCTGAGAATACTTAATGGAATCGGCCTATTTTAGTTCTTCATTTAATAATGAAACTAGATTATCATCAAGGGTTCTCTAAAGATCACATTATTTATTTTATTCGAGAGACTTTTGCTTGGAAGGGTAGATCGCTATTTTTCTTTTTCTTCTTCTTCTTCTTTGTCTATCATTGCACAGTACATCCTTGTTTTAGAGCTTGATATTACTGACAGAAATGTGAGGAAATCTCATTTTTTTTTTTTTTTTTTTTTTTTTCGTATCATCATGTTCATTGGAAATTAGAAGCTTTCATTAGAACATTGACTTTTTAAAACGTTACAAATACGATATTGTCGAGAGCCGTTAACCGCGTCATTAGAAAAAAGTTATGAAAGGAAATGACATACTTGTTTCTCTTCATTTCTTTTTCAATTATCTTTTAAATGCAGGCAGCATGCAAATCAATCAGCCTTACTCGGCTTGAATATAATAGAATGGTGGGTTGTCTAGATCAGGGTGCACTTAAATTAGCAAGAAATACGTGATGCAGTATCAACATTTAACAGCATTACACATGATGCAATTTCAAGCAACGTAAAAAAAGGATTTTTCAGCAGCCCAAAGTTTTGAATCAATGTTATTCGATTGATCTTATTTACGCGTGGACACCTAGAACAAACTATACCTCCTAAGAGATGCATTCAAGAGCTTTCAAAAGACTTTTAAAACGAAGACTTTCCATTCAACTTTACATTCTGAGATTTACACATAGACACTTTACCTAAAATTTGAAAATTTAAAAAAAAAAAAAAATGGCTCCATTATTGAATGCTAATGATGACACAAACATGAAGGTTTGGACTATGTATAAAAAGGCATGATGAAGCATAACTATGATGTTAAAATTCTAATGAACACTAGATGATTGAGGTTTTAAGAATTTGTTTGATTAATTTCTCAATGAAAAAAGAAGAGATCACATTTTTTGAGGCAGAGGGAAGAATCATCTCTGATCAATCAGAAAGTTTTCATGAATTCATTCCAATTTTCATGACTTTGGCATGAAGCTGTCTTTTATTCAGTTGTCAAGAATTATTTTGAGCTCTAACTATTCAAAAAATCATGTCAGATCTTTTCCCTCATCAAATTAGAGTGTTTCATTATATTTGAATTTTTAGTTGCAAGACTTAGTAGCTATACACTATGTGCTTAATATACCGACTATCGTTTCAAGAACAAGACAGCTTGAAAAAGCTAACGTTGGGAAATTTGAAGTTTATGATTGTCGTTAGAGAAATAAGATGATAGAGCGAAATTGTAGGTTCTTTATAAATTAGAAGTTAATGTTGCAATCTCCAGAAAAGTTACCATCGAAAGTGCAAGCAAAAACGAATATTTAAAAGAAACTGAATGCTAGAATAAACAGGGAAAAAAAATCTCAAACTCATTGCTAATTTTAAAATCACTGAAATCGTCTTTCTTAAGCAAGTTCCTCGGTCTAAAAATCTAACGCATACAGGAGAGAGAGATTGGTTATAATTTTTTCTGTATCACCCCTTCCTCATTGCATGAGATAACTGAATGTCATTGAACAACTTTTCAGAAATTTAGTGAGTAGAAAGTATTTCTATTCATTTCTTTTATCGTCAATAATTTTCAATCATGGTTTTCTTTTACACTTTCATGCTCTTCTCGGAGTACAAGTGTTAAGTACATGCTTTGTTGAACAAGTAGGAGTATTAAAAAAAATGAATAAATATATAATTAAAAAAATTAAAAGGACATTATACCGAGGATTCACCAAGTGGCTGAAGTCAGCAAACTATAAAATGATTTAGCCATTCGCAACGACAAGAGATGATTTTGTGAAGATAGGAGTTAGGTAAAAACTTTTAGCGACATTCATTCTCTTAAAACTTACAAATTTCCAAACTCTTTTAAAGTACAAAGAGATAAAAATTGCAATAATGAACAGACAAAACATAATTCAAATGAAACAATAAAGATAAAAATTGCAAAATTTGAAAAAAAGGACTAAAAATTCATGAAGGTATTTACAAGGATTAGTCAATGAGATAAAAAATAAATAAAAATATGGAATTCAGGGCAAATAACTAAATTTAACTTTGGCATTTATAAAATAATTGAAAGAATCTAAATTAAAAGAAGTCCCCTAGAAAGAATATGTACCAACACATTGAATTCGAAGATTCAAACAACTGCAGGTCGAGTAAGAGAACAAGAGATAACTGAGAAAAAAGAGGAGATCATAAAGAAGTTATAAATAAAGAATTCAACCAAAACGTCAATGAAATATGGCATAAAAACGCGATTGGTGGTTACACATGAGTTTTTGTTGGTCTAAGAGCAGGTTCGGTTTTGATTGTACGATTAGAATTACACTTTGAAACAGTCAAGTCTCTCCAATAAATGGCACAAACGCGATGGGATTTTTTTCCATCTTGATAACCTGTGTTCCAAATGAATTCAAAGTTGTCGGCTCTATGTTCCGAGTTAGTAGCAAATACTATTCATACCTGGTGAAGGCAACGTAAGTCAATTCTCAACAAAACTACCGACAAGCGACAAGGAGGTTACAATTTTGCATGGAATTCTTCTTGTGAAGAGCAAATTCAAATGAAAAAATCTAACATCAACAGATCACAGTTCTTAAAAATACAGACTTTGTATGGCCAGTGTTTGTGCTGAGGATTGACTAAAGTTACCTACAAGTTTATTATTGCATTGTCATCAGGTATAAATTGAAATACAATTGATTATTGACTGAAACTGTAATTGTAAACTGTACGCTTAAAAACCATGCACTATTCTGCAATCTACTTATTTTTGAGTGCCCATAAAATCTGTGCTACAGAATTTGAACTTAACGAATTTTGATTCTGTGGCTTTAAATTACATACAACTCTGCAGAGGGCATATACAATGTTGATGAGATTTTTGATACCTATAGAAGCGACTGCATTGTGAAAAGGGTATTATACAAATTTAAAGTGCTACATACCTACTAACTCACCTACAGCTAACTTAAATTGGAATGACAATGAATTCATATAATATTTCGGATCATATTTTTCGAGGAAGTAAAGAGGTGAGCAATAAAAGGGATTCTTGAATTAATTTCATCTTGATAAATAGGTTTTCTTTCATTCTTGCACTGCCAACAGGAGATTAATGGATCGTAATAAAAATAATTCTCACCCAATTTTAACAGGCTTATTATTATTTTCACATTAAACACTCAGCGCTTGGTTAAATGCTGAACACTAAACTGAGTAAAAATAAAAATAAAGGACACATCAGTTGCGTTAAATGTACTGATAAAAATTATCTGATGAATTTGCCGAGTACCTAATTTTTGAAATTTTTAGCATTTTACAGGTCCCAGGGGCATTTTTTTAATGTGAGTCATTAATAAATGCTAGAAGACGTATCTGGCACTAGGCACATGAAAATGTTGGTAATTATTGCATTCTTCAGGGTTTAATAAATATTAAAGATTGCTGTGATCGTGAGACTAATTACTTTTGTCTCTCTGAGGAATATGCAAGAAAAGAATTTAGAATTATCTGAAAGAAAGGAACAAAAGGAAAAATCAGAGTATAGGTACATATGACCTGTCAGTTGATATTCAAAACATTTTCAAATATTCCAGATGAAAAAAAATTTAGAAAACCATAGACTTTTGAAAAAAATTCAAGATAACAGCTAATTTCTTGTAATCTGCAAATGCTCCCTTCGCCTGGTGGAATTCAGATTCCTTGCATGAAAAATATGATGATATACATTTTCAACAGAACTGTTATCATGACCGAAAATATAAATCCATGCATACCTGCAACACATAATTTATTTATAACTTTTTTTCGTCTCGAATGCACATTAAAAACAAGAGCCTAACATGCGGAGGTTTCCAAGTGATGACTGGAAACGGACACAGATGAGTTGGTTACGTCTAGAGACGCGATCCTGAGTACGATGGGACTTATAGGAGTCAGACTCCTACGAAGGTTGGAGTTTCACTCCGAGAGGATAACAATCACCACTTGGGCTCCGTTTTTATTGGGATTTGAGGTGAAGTGACTGGGGTAGGAGATGAAGTGATGACAGAGACCGGACTACTCCTCAACTTCCCTGAGTCGGAGTCGGGTGAACTAACTTTTCCATTCTCCTCCACTACTTCAGAGGAATTACACCGGTTTTCTTTCTCCTCCGATGGCGAAGGTGGCTTTTCCTTCTTTTCTTCCATTAAAACTACTTTTGGAAAAGCATCCGCTTCAAAAGCCTGAGGCAGAAAAAAAGTACAAAAAAAAAAAATAAAAAATGTTAATACTTGTAGCATAGAGTGTCTACTGACATTAATTTGTAGAAAAGGACATACTTTTTAATTTAAACACTGATTTTTTTGTACATTTCCTTGCTAATTGCCGCTAATTGTTGCCAATTACCAGATGTATTTACTATTTGGAAAAAATTGAATGCTTCCTACCCACGTAATTTTTTTTTTTGCCAAAATTGGTCGTAGATTTTTTCCCAAAAAGTCGTAGACTCTGTGCAGGAGGGCCCTGCAAGGAAAACTATAAAATTCTGCAGAGTTCTATGCTGGCTAGGCTATACTATCTGGTTCAAGTAACCATATTTCTTGGTTCATGTTCATAAGTTCATAAAAACTTTCCCTTCTTCCTTCCATCACATCTATTTTTGTAACTGTAAACGCATCTTTATTGCACACCAGTCGAACATTTTATCGCTTCTCTCCACTATAACGTGCAATACCTATTTCTGCAAAACCAGCAGAATAGGTCTTAACATGTCAAAGAAATCTTTCATTCCTCTGTAAATCTAGCAAGTATAATAACACACTTAACTTTTGCCATGGAAGACAATTCTGCAGTCCTCAAAGGATTTGCTCTTTTTATTACTTCAGTTAAACTTTTTAAGACTTCAGAATCGATAAGTAATCACAGGCAGAGTATGAGTATGAGTTGATATACTTACTTTTGCTCTTAACTGCTCTTTGAGCAATTTATTCTCAGCTTCAACTCTATCTAAGCGTATTGCAAGCTGTTCTACTAAACTAATGACTCGCTGCCTTGTGACTTCTTTGACATCATTCAATTCATCTAGGACAGCTGTGACTTGTTTTATCGCACTACAATTTGAATCTGAAAGAAAAGCAAATAAAAACATAAAGATAAATATCTAATTCCAAACAGGCAAAAAGAAGAAGAAAAAAGCAGCACGTGGGCACCTTTGGTAACAATGATGACGAAAATGTGCAAAATGTAAAGCACTACCTAAATAATAAAAAGAGACATAATTTGAATTTTTGATTCATAGGTTTGCAGATAAGAGAGGTAAAAAAAACCCTGACTCTGAAAAAGAATGAAGGAGATGATAGTATATATGTATTTTAGCTTCCAGTTCCTTCTAAAATTTAGTGGACATTTTTTGCTCTCAAGATCAAAGATATAGGTAATTTGAAGTTGTAGACACAGATTAATACAAGACTTTAGAGGTCTAATGAGGAGACATACGTACTTTTTCTGATATGTGTCCAAACTCACCCTGAAAAAGTGGTACCTTGCGAGAGAGCTCTTAGCCTTGTTTACCCTTCCTCCTCTGTTGTATCGAGATTTTCGTTAATACATCTTGTAATTGGAAAAAATATACCCTTCAAATAGCCTGATCCCAGCTTACCTCACTTTTATGGGTCTGAAAAAATGAAGAGGCTTCCCCGGCCTAGGAGAGCTAATTAAGTAACGCAGTTTGTCAATATAGAAGAAAAGAATGGGTGGTGGTGGTGGTTATCCGTGGCACAAAGCAGGGACTAAAGCTTTTGGAACATAAATTTAGGTATAAGAGCCGCTTTCACAACACTCTCTGGCACTCTGTGACAACTGATCACCACAGTGTCCTGTCCTCCCACAGCCCTTTAGAGAGTTGGTACACCTTAATTTTATATTAAACGCCCCTGTCGCCATACTTTCACTGGGCGTCCCTAGCGTGATATTTCTAGAATAGTAGTCTTCTAATAGTAGTAGAATTCAGGGCCGGATTTACCAACTTGCCGCCCATGGGCCGCCTGTATTTTGCCGCCCCTATCTTATTCGTTTTGAAACACCAATAAAAACCGTCAAGTACCTAAACGTGCCGGAGGGGGAAGGGTGCAAAGAAACCGTTTCGTCGTGGACACATTTTTTGGCGAAAGCCCTGTCAACACTACTAACAAAAATTCACGGAACTTGGCGCAAAAGTTAAGTTCCGTAAACCTGTCTCAGTGTGGACAGTGCCTTCCATTAATAAGAAATGAACGAAAAAATTATGAAAGAATAATCATAAACGTGGTTCAATAATTTTAACCTCCACCGCCGCGCCGTGCTGATCGCACTTTGTTTGGCGCAATGCGTGAAGTATTCCTACACTCTTGTAGGCGCTATGCCTTTCACGCCGACCGCTGCTGAACGCAATGCGTGAAGTATTCATGCAGTCTTGTAGGCGCTAATATGTGTTACAAGCCCGCGCCGAGGGCCTCTCCTTTTCATCTCAAGTCTTCGTCATCATTGCTCTCTGCGCCGCGCCGCTCCAGGCCAAATTGCGTGCTTGGTTTCTCTCTCAACTAGACTAATGCGAGGGCAGCCAACCTTCTGACACAAAATGTCACTGACAAAATTCAGATTCCAATGTCAGACCAAAACGGCCAAGAATGTTCATAAATGATCGTTCTGGCCAAATTTTGTGTTCGGTTTCTCTCATAACTAGACTAATGAAAGGTGCTGTTTTTTGTATCGCCGCAAAACGACAAAATTAGAAATTACGATACTCACAGGAAATGCAAGATTTTGTCGCCTTTTCCCGTTTACAATTTTATTTTTTTTACCTACATTAAAAAAAAAACTGCAAAATTTGCCGCCGCCTTTTGCCGCCGCGGCCCATGTGGCCACCCCCTTAATCCGGCCCTGGTAGAATTATTCAGGAAAATTGTTACTCACCAAAATCTGAGGAAATTTTTGACGTAGATTCTTCAGTATCTGAGGGAGTGTCTTGCGTGCTGTCATCCTTTGCAACAGGAGAAGATATAACTTTGGTGACTGACGTGATACTGACACAGTTCGTCTGAAAGCAAAATAATAAGATACAAATTTTATTACTTGGAATGAACACAATTTTTTCATCATAACACTGAAAAATGCTTTCAATTTAAAAACTTTCAATTTCTACAAATACAAAATTGCCTTCACTTTCAGCACTCTCTTAATATTACAATTGAAATAATCTTACTCCGTTTACGGAAGTATCGTCAGTTTTAAATCAAGATGGCGAGAGAAGAAAAAGAGACCAAAAACTTGCCGAAAAAAATGGGTAGTCTGCGGTAAAACGCTGTATTAACGTACTAGATTTTCCCTGCTTCCTGATCCAATGATTGAGAAATTAAAATAAATCGGCAAACTGAAGAACTTTTAAGTTTTGTTTATTGTACCACGTGTCTCATTTTCTACAAAATCCACACAATTCTAGGTTGAGAAAATATTTCAATCGGAGAATCATGTATTGCTCGTAAAATGCGATGCAGCGTTGTGAAATTGTTATTGAGGAGAATTCAGCTGAAAACTAAGAATTAGGCTATTTTCTCATAAAAATACCTCTGACTTTGAGGGCAGTTTTTGTGACTGAGGTGCCAAAGCAACATTAGGTTGGAAACTGCGTTCAAATTGTTCAGATTGACAAGATGGAACTACTCGCTCAGGATTTAATAATATAGGGGGTCCATGACTCAGGTACGCAGGAACACTGAAAAGAAGAGGAAAAATATTAAAAATTAGAAATAAGAAAAACGGATTAATTTGGCTGAGAAGATGAAAAACGCAACTGGACAGTTTGAAGCAAAAAATGACTCTAAAATAGCCATGATTGCATCTAAATTACGTTGATTAAGTATATTTGAATGGCTCTCAGTTGGCTCTCACACTCGAGGAAAACACTGGTTGCGCCTGTGCCCTTCCGTGAAAGCTGTAGCAAATCTCAGATTTCGCCCGCAAAATCGAGCGTATGCAACCCGGCCCACTGCGGGGTTCAAATAGTTGCATGTTGGGTTCGAACCCAACTTCGAAAATTCTTTCATTGTTTGACGCTCCGTGCATTATTAAAATTCCGAGTTTATCTTTTGGAATGATCTCACAAGATGCTTTATGTAGCTTTATTTCATCTGTAATGTTTTTTCTCTGTTAACTGAGGAGCCTAGAGGAAGTTATACGGGTATTCTCGGACGATTCCAACTCCAAAAGGGGCAATGAAAATGACGAAATGACTTTTAAACAGAAAATTAAGGTGATTAAATTAATTCCTGTGATAAAGAGTAAGACAGGGATAATACATAATCCACTTCACTTGGATATAACGAGAGCCTTGTATGAGATCCTTTTAAAAAAATGAATACTTTTTTTCAATAAGGATAAAAAAATAGCAATTTTCTTCTCAAGATCAAGCAGCGTGCATTCAACTTTTTTGCCGGATTGCATTTCTTCAAACTTTCTTGATAATTCTAATTAGACTAACAAAAACTTCCGGGGGTTGCGCCGCGGAGCAGCAAGGGTTCGGACCCCTTAGTTATCATTCAGAGTGCAAGAGTAAGAAGAGAATGAAAAAAAGAAGTGAAGTTACCTTTCTTTGAGTAAATTTTGTTGTTTTACATCTTTCGGAGATGGTAATTGGGATAAGGTTGACCAAGGCCGGAAGGCTGACAAGCTTCTAGCATACCAACTATAATAACTAAGCGCATCATACATGACCAGAGCGTTTGTACTTGTATCGTCGAACCGGGCTTTTTTCACTAGCTCCTTCTCCTCCTTCGAAACGCACGACTTTTTCGAGTCCACCGACTGAAACAAAACAAACAAAATCACGTATAAGAAACTGCTACGAGATGATAAACACACAAAACTTACAAAAGACTATAATCTAAACAGAATATGGCTAGCTCACTGGGCCTGGAGAAGCGCGACACATAGCGTGACACCCCAAGGATGCGACTATTTAAACGAGCAGGCGCTCCTTTTGCCTACACGTCGAAATGAAGGAGCAACGGGGGCTCAGTAACACTTAGAGTGATTTCGAGAGAGCGCTACGTCGTCCGCTTCTTGGTTTTAATCAAATGGAATTATATCTATTTTAGAGTTTCATAATGGCCCCCGACCCTAATTCCGTCCAATAGATAGTGGGCCCAGGACGCTTCCACTGCGCTCACCACTTGGTATCCAGTCAATGGACAGGGGTGTTTTGGTCGTACTCTAAAAGTAGACCTCCGTGGCGATTTTGCCATCGTTGACTAAAATGCAACAAACAAGAGAGCTATTTTGTTAGCGAAGTCGGATGCACCCCCTCCCCCCTTTAAGTGAAAACATCTTTTTCCTCGGCCATGAAGGTCTTTCCGCACGAGCGCTACGGGATTGATTTGCAATCAGATGCACCAGGTCGAACGTGCGAATGGCGGTCACGGGGGTGGCGAGGGCAGAGGACGGGATGAGCAGAAAGGGTGGGAGCCACACAGGGCCGACAGAGCGCCGAGTGGTGGGGGGGGGGGGGCGTCGAGAGGATAGAGCGCGGACTAGACTCATTCGCAGACGGCGACAGGAATTAGCGCACGGAGGAATGATGAGGAGGAGGGGGTAGACGCGTCAACGTCACCCAGACGACGGGGCGAAGGGATGAAAATCTGGAATCATGGGAGCCGCGTCCCTGTCCCGACGCTCGTCACATCTCACGGCCCGCGATCCGCTCGATGGGGTGGTGGTGCAACGTCGGAGCTCGATAGAGTGCAGCACTGCCACCGCGCGCAGGGATGTCCCTTCCTCCTCTTCGCGTTTGTTCCCGGGTTTATTCGAGGGTAGGAGGCTTCTTGGCTGCGACGGAGAAACTAGCCTTGAAATTTCTGAAGTTTTGATTTTAGGAATTGCAGAGCTTGGACTGTGAACAATTTCACGCTGTATGCCGTCAATCACCGTGCTTTTTGAGGAGCGGTATCGCCAAAGATTAAATGGCTGTTTAAGTGCTAGGAGAAACCTCATTGATTTTGTAAATTTATGTCTGATCATCGAAACTGCGAAAGGAGTGAACTAGAGGATTATACTTTCTCTGCATTATCTGCTCGTATTGTTTCCCGCCTGGATTGTGCCCTGCGGACTGATTGTTGAAATTGATAGACAAAGCTATCGTCAAATAAGACAAAAAGGATATGGAAGGATCCTACTGGTGGAAACGGATGGTTTCAATGGACGAAGGTGGTAAGTAATAGACAAACTAACGGCAACCCACGAGAGACCCGATAGTTAGTCCTTCATTTTCTCTCTCAGCCTACAGGAACCACCCGCTTTAACCAATAGGATCGCTCCATTTTCCCGTCGTTTTCTTCCTCTATCGCTTTGTCTATCAATTTCAATAATCAGCGCCCGCCTGCCCCCTTCTTCATCCCCCGGTCTCTTGCTCTGGTGGGCCCCCATTCACAAATTTGCCAAATTTTCAAACATTCCCAGATATTTGAATATAACCTAGATTGCTAACAACACTGTTGAGAGCTCAATAGGGAGAGGAGGGGGTAGGAGGGCGGGGTAGGGATTCGGGGTCGAGAGCTGTGACGTAAAACCTCCCGAGCTGGGTTATCGGTGGATTTTCCTGTTCACCTAGTCGGGATCCCTAGCGCACCTTGCGGGCACCTCCAGCTCCGGGGGTGGCGAAATTGATTTTCTCGCCGACTGACGATAACTCGATAATTATTGGCTGTATTTGCGCTGGGTCCGCTCGTGTCGCCACCGCCCGCCGCCCCCTTTTTTCATCCCCGGTTTCCTGCTCCGGCGGGCGAGAGCCCTTAACCCCGCACCCCCGCCTCCCTTCCGCCAACCCTCCCCCACCAGGGTGACTGTCGCGACGCCTCAAATCACTGCTCGGCACCCCTACCCGCCTCCACCCTTCCACCACCCCCCGACGTACATGGGGCGCGACCTGGAACTCGGCCACGCGGTATCCTAGCTCGAGCCTGCTTTCCCTTCGAGTCCAGTACACTTGAAATCTGCCGTGCTGAAAACGCCGTATGAGCCTTCAGACGTTGCCAAATTTCCTTTGGTAAATCACGAATTTCGGGAAAATTTTTGAATACTTTTCCTCCAATTTTCCAGATAATTTTGTTCGCGATTTCACCTAAAGCTCCTGAAAATTTCGAGGAAAAATATCCATGGCTTCCTTCAAAAATAAACATTTTATCGAAGAAAATTTGGCAACTCCTCAATGTTCATAAGGCGTTTTTCCTTAGTAGGGCAGAAATGTTGGCTTCATATTTGAACGGATTCTTCAGATCGTATCGGTGAGACTACCAAGAATCATGATAAAACCGTGAGATACACTTTCAGCAACTCAACCTCGACGTTCTAGGGAGGAGAAAAAAAATGAGAAAAATTTTGAACAGAGAATTTAGCTCAATATTTAATTAATTTCAGCAAGGTACATCCAAAATGCAAGGAAGAATGTACGAATGAATGAAATCAAAAGAAGTTATGTACATAAGATCTACGAGTGCACAGTTCAATTAAGCTTGAAAATGAAGTTAGGGGTCTGGAGTTGCGTTGGTGAGAAGGAGGGAGGGTTAGGCTAGGACGAGCGATGCGGAGGTCTTAAAACTAAACTGTTGGGTAATTATTTTTCTTCTTCTTTTTAAAGTGAAGAAATATATGTTTTGCATGATTTTACAGGAAAACGAACGGAGAGGGGAAGAATTTGAGTAAGTCTGGAATTCTGCGAACATGTTGTTTAAATTTCCAGTCATTTTTTGAGCGTGATCGAGCCAAGTTCAAAGCGACCGACGATGCGAAGTAGAAAAAGAGGACAAATTTCAAATTTTATCCTACTACTCTCCACCCCCGAGCCCTTAAGCCGAACCTTTTACCGAGGCTCTCCAGGAAAATGCTCCGTTCGAGGTCCGAGCGCCCGCCCTTTCCTCCCCATCCTCCAAAAATTGGACAGACCAATCACCGATAGAGCCTCTCGATCCGGCCGTTTTTTAGCCACTGATACACCGTTCATCGATGCGCGAAAACCACACACCTCCGCAGGGGTCCCCCACAGAGGTAAGCGGTTTTCGCCGGACGAGGTGCACTTCGTCCGTTTGATCCACTGTATGACAGCCCTTCGGGATCCGCACTCCCGACGCGACCCTCGGCGGCGCGTCAGGAATGACAACCCCCCCCCTTTCCACCCCCTCCCCCAGGGAGGGATCTGGGCTACAGTGTCGCCCGCGCGATTTCGGGAGCCGATCCTAATACGCCCCAATTGATTCAGGACCGCGCCTGCCGGATATCCCTCAAAGCGCCTTGCTCCCGGATAATAACGCCGTGAGGACATCCGAACGTTGCCAAATCTCCCCTGATAATATATGTATTTTAAAAAAAAAGTTACGAATACTTTCCCTCGAAATTTTCAGATACTTCAGATCGGATTGCGAACGAAATTTTCCGGAAATTCGAGAGGAGAAGTTCTTCGAGTTCTCCGAAAAATCCGTGTTTTATCGACGAGAATGTGGCAACGTCCGGAGGTTCGTGAGGCGTTATCCCTCGGTGCGCCGCACAGTGGATCGAGTCAATGGGAGAGGTCGGACGAAATTTGGAAACTTTAAACGCTTTTAACTCCAATCATACAATATTTTGAGGTTCTAAAAGTGGTTCCATTGGTTTCCTCGTGAAATTTTCTTCAAGAAACACACCATTGAGTTTAAAATATGACGATGTAAACATCAAAATTTGCAGCTTTAGTTAAAAATTTCATGTCCGACCTCTCCGATTGACTAGATCCAGTGTGCGCCGACCGTCTTACGTCACCTTGGCACCGCCGCACGCAACGCGCTACGGGAAGTTGAAGTGGCGCGAGATGAGCTTACACTCGAAAAGGCTTAACCCCCCGCCCCCTTCCTTCCCCCACTTACGAAACCCCTCGACGAGCCTGATCCTCTTATTAACGGAATGAGGCTCGTTGTGCGATACGTGCCGATTCCCGGAGACGGGCGCCGAGAAATGAGCTTTTCCTTTCAATAAAACACCGAATTTATCCGCCGCGATCGGGGGCTCAAGGGTGATGTCGGGGCCCGATTTTCGGCGGAGTTTGAACAGTCGACCATCGATACTTCCCCGTTCGAAGCTATGGTGAAGCATCGATTATTAAAGGCAACCTTCATGATCGATTGTTTTCTATAGGTTTATACGGGAAATCGATCGTTTCACCGAGAGCACGACACGGCACTGAAGGTGTTCGCATTCGACGTCGAGTTTATTGGGGTGAACGTGGTGGGTTCATTACTACACGAGAGGCTAAAAGGGAACGCGAGGGAGCCAAGCTGCCGTGCTAAGGAAGAAAGTCGTATGAACATTCGAAAGTTGCCAAATTTCCTTGGCTAAAATGTTTATTTTTGAGGGAAAATGTGAATATTTTTTCTTGAAATTTGCAGACCCTTTAGAGAAAATTACAAACAAAATAATCTGAGAAATTGACCGGAAAATGTTCAAAAATTTCCTGAAAATTAGCGATTTGTCAGAGGAAATTTGGCAACGCCTGAAGGCTCATACGGCGTTCTTCCTCAGCATGGCTGCAAGAGGGAGCCCTTCCTCCACCCCGAGTTATGATGCGTATGGAGCTTGCATATTTTAAAGTTCGCTTCGGTAATGTGTTTGAATTTGATGCCTGGATGAGCGGAGCTGGGACACACTGAGAAAACTTCGGTCGTATTATCGTTCGCAGACAAAGGTGCGTATCTCCATTCTGAGGCCGAACATTTCATCGTTTCCCAACCGAAAGGACCTGGCTGAATTTCAACGTTGCGATTTGCCACTTGTGTAAATTGAATTCTCTATCGGAAACTGTTTTAATTAGTTATTTTTTGAAATAGAACGTCACTGGGTTTCCTTCTGACTGGACACAAAAATCAGCGTTTGGATTGAAATATCACAGTCGTATTCTTTCAAACAGTTGAATTTACTACTTGGATCAATTTTGTGGCTTCAAAATTGAGCCACGTTTCTTCGTCAAGAAAATAGCGCACTGCGACTGAGACGATACACTTGCAGCGAGTGGAAATTTTACAACTTTGAAATTTAGTTACGCGTTTGTTCTTGGGAAACGACGAGTAGCGCCTCGTGGGGAAACTGAATTTTTTGTCCAAAGTTCTTTCTCTTCCTCTAGTTCAGGGCGCAAAAATCAATTTAATTATTTTCATTTCTCGACTGATTCTTTTGGGCTGAGCCAACTTGATGCAAAGCAGAAGGGGTAGTAGTATGCCATTTTGCTCTAAATTCTTTGTCCCGCAGTTAGTGCGTCCCGGCATTTTCCTGCTTTCCTGGGTCCGTCTCACCATTCAATGAAAATGCACTCAGGTTCCTCGATAAGTCCCTGCTCGAGGGTCATGTTCCCAGGCTGGCGGGGCCCACAGAGCGACGACACCGCGTCGCAAAGATCGCGGAGGGAGGGGCGTGGGGGGCAGGGAGGCGGGGGTAAGAAAACGAAAGTTATTAAGTAAGAGCAAAGCAGGTCATCAAGGGATGACTTGGCCCCATGCCGCGCCGCGCTCGGTAGACTACCGGTTGGCGTCTGCATGAGACATTCGAGCTCACGGTCTGCGGGGGTGCGGGGGAGGGGACGGAGGCGGCGTGGACCGTTTCCATGGTGACAGTCTTCCTGGTGAGTCGAGAGTTCGGAAACAAAGGCTTCGCGGCAGCGCCGTGCCGGCTCGGGCTTTTTTTCCGCCCCGCGCCGCGACTTTCTGAAAGTTTGAACTTTGAAATCCACGCGGGGACGGGAAGATTATTCGGGACACGGGGGCAAATTGATTTCGAGTTGTTCCTTATCAGCTGCACCGAAATCTTCGGAGAAAGTTACCCACAGATGCTCTTTCACTGGATTCCGAGAGCGGTGGATCTTCATCGCCGGAAAACTTTCTGGGGGTTGGAGCGAGTTTGTGAGGCATGTTTCGGGGTTGACTCGAGAATATCTCCCCATGCACGGGGGCTCTGATAAAAATCTCTTGAAAGCGCACGGCGTGGAACGTCGATTTAGCATTGCAGTCTCCCTTGTTGGATGTAATCGAATTTACAACTTTCTTCGACAATAATGATTGTCAACTAACTAGTGGCTTCACACAGTCATTATATTCAATTTTCCCTCCCTCCCAACTCAACGATTTTCCTCTTTTACCAGGCGACGTTTCCTACGTTCCTAACGTTACGTTCGCAATCATACGTTCCTTCGGCTGAAGGACAGCGATAAGTATCGTAAGGAGAGACGATGTCATTTTTCGACCTTGCATCTCGATTCCGAGCAACTAGGAAACAATCAAACGAATCTAAACTAACGGCCACCGTCGGAAGGAGGGGGGGGGGCTCGAAGTCCATTTATTTGAATTTAAACGTCAAAAACGGCCTTAGGCGAAAAACGCGGGCGGCGAATTCGGACGAGATTCATCAGGGATCGAGCTAAGCTATCGCTCCTCGGACGTAAAGTCGTATCTTAATTTCCACGTGAGCCTGTTTTGGATATAAATCCATGCTTTCTGGAGTTCATGCGATGGATCGAGGTACGCCCTTGCGTCGGAGGAGAGACGAGTTGACAAATTGATTCACAACTGGAATCTCGAGGCGTCGCGCCGGCTCATTGAGGGACGTATGCGAATCATCCGAGCATAATGTCTCCGTCCGGAGTGGGAAAAAGCTCGTATCCACGCGGCGCTTCCTGCGGCGGTTAGGCGGTTCTTCGGGGAGGCGGCCCGCCGCGGAGGGAGCAGGGCAGCGGTATGCGGTAATTTCCAGTGATTCCCGCGCCGCTCACTCCTCGTCGCCGAGACTAAATAAATGACTCTCGCGAGTAATGATCCGTCATAATTAACCCTCCGTCATAAATAAATGATAAATCCGCGGAAAAAAGGCAGATCCGGCGAAAGCCCTCCCACGCCGCCTTTGAGTGCCCCGCGTTACGCTGAAAGGTCAGCGTCAAGGGTACCATTAACTAAACCGCGGGTTCGGCAGAGAGGAACCAACTTCGTTGTTGAAACGTCGTGCGGGTCATGATGATCTCACTCAAGCAGGTTCTTTTGTAAACGTGTCAGTGAACTTGGTTCCTGGTGGATTAAGGCTACACTGGAAAAAAAAAAAAAAAAAAAAAAAAAAAACATTGGATCTAGAGTCCGGACTCTTGAAAACATTGACAAAAAAATATACTCTTGATTCAATCAGATTTTTGCTTAGATCAAAAGGAAATCCGCTCAAATTAAGAGGCTTGGTTCTTGATTTAAGCAAAAATCCGATTGAATCAAGAGTATTTTTTCTTGTCGATGTTTTTAAGAGTCTGGGCTCTAGATCCAATGTGTTTTTTTCCAGTGTAGCTGTGGTCCTCGTATCATCATCATAGGTACAAATTTTTAAGAGCAGCCCGAGACAATGATAACAGTGGAAAAACAAGGCGGTCTTTTATGCTCGGATCTCGGCCACCACCAAGTAGGGCTTAGGTTTTCATTGTTTTTTTTTTTTTTTTTTTTTTTTTTTTTAATTTTTATTGTATATCCGACTGAAAATGATTCAGTTGTGAGTCGAAACGTCTCGGTTTTTATTAATCGAGTATTTTAGCCTTGTTTCCCGTTTTTCCCCCTTGTTTTTCCACTATTATCATCATATTGGCGGTTTCGACCCAATCTCAGATTCGCTTGGACCCTGGGTGTTAGCAGCGTACCCGTAAAAATGTTGATTCACAGAGCTCGAAATTGGACGGATTCAACCAAAATTTCTACATCAGACGTTGCCTAACTTATTTAATGTTTTTTTTATTCGACAAAAAATTTAACAAAATTCTGACTTGAAAACGTGTACTTTCTGTATTATGAAGTTAATATTTATTTGAGTGATTTGAAAGCATTGAACTAATTTTCCTTCAAACATCACTCGCATTCTTGCAGGATTCCTAGAAAATGGATGCATTTGTTTATCTGTAAAGCCGCAGCGTTGTTGGGCTCCAATTTCCTTTCGCCGAAAAGTGCCTCGATATCCAGGCCTGGATTTTCATCGGTGGTAGCGAAAGGCCTAATCCGACGGGCAGCCTTTGAATAACGTGGCGGAAGCAAAGCGAACCGGATGCAAAGGCCACAAGGGCAGGCGGGCGGCTCAGGGCCCGAGGGGCGGGGGGATTGTGCGTTGAAAATCCAATGACGTCAGGACGGCAGGAGACACGCGTGGCCCAGTTTCAACGTTCCAACGGTCGCCGCCGCGCCGCTGCCGGTCCGTTCCCCCGTTCCCCGGTCCCGCGTCGCGACGCCCGGTGCTGGAGTATTGATCGATACTCCCAGACGCTACCCTGCCCCCGCGACCCGCCGCCACCCGCCACCCTCCGCCGCCGCCGCGCCCGCTTCACCCCCTCCGACAGACAGTGACCCACTACACCCGGGTCAACAATGGATCGTGTACAGTGCACGTACTACATGATAACATAATCGCGGCTGTCAATTAAACGGCGAGGTTGCCATCAGCGTGAGCCATGCTTCACAACCGGCTCATGGCCCCGGAAGACCCTACCTCTACCTATGGCGGATCTATTTCTGATTGTCTGAGCCATCTTATGCTTCATGGTTGGGGCTCCTTGGAGACCATGATCATGGCGAACGTGGAGCTTGCAGGTGATTCAAAGTGATGGGAAATGAGGTTTTGGGCGCTTGTGTCACCGTGAACTTAACAAAAAAAATCGACTCTGGAGCTGGAGCGAGCCTAAAATAGTATCACCTAGGTTTATTCAAATCTTGGTGGAGTCATTTGGCCTTCCTCTCGGAGATGATTCTAAACCGTTTTTCCCATTCAGTTAAGAGTATGACTTCAGTTTCCGCGCATGAAAGTTGAAAAAATGTATCTGCTCCGTTTAAAAATCGGCTTTGAACTCGCTCGAAATATCCAGGTTTGCTTCTTGAGTTTGACTCAGTCTCTTTCAATCTTTCTTAACATTCTGCGCTTGCAATTTTAGGCTTATACGTAGTATTGTTCCATTATTACATAGCGAGGAAAGTGATCAAAAGGCGGTGCCACTTGTTCTTGACACCATTTGGTTCTTGACAATACCTCCTATTCCAATACTGTTTAGTTTCGGTACAGTGAAGCGCAACAGGCGAATTTTGGAAAAGAGGTTCGGTCGATGACGTGACATTGGCGGCTAGAAAATTGGCAGCATTGTTCCCTCTCCATTTGAACCTGTGTTGAATTATCGATTCTTGTCGGAAAATATGATCTTCCAAGAATCGATTCATTTCCATAGGTTCAAGTAGAAAACAATGCTGCCAACTTTCTGGATCCACCTCTGTGACATGAGAAGGCGAAAGTTCCATCAGAGGCAACACATGTGCGCTCTTCGGAAGGGTCAAAATTTAATTGCTAAATCGATACACGCGGGCAGAATTGCGAGGATTAAAAAAAGATATATGGGGAGTCGGGACGAGGAAGGGGAGAGTTCAGGTAAATTTATAGGTACACCTTATGCCTAAAATGCGGACATCGTAGGGGCAATATAGCTCGCGTGTAGAGCCATTACCGCGCACTGCCGCAGCAATTATTATGGTCCTCCTCAAAACGGAGCGGTCACCCTCCCAATTCAAAAGATTACCCTTGAGCCGCGAGTCGCCCTGTATTTATGAGTGCAAAGGCCCCGACCCACATGGGGTTGGAAACAGGACACTTTCAGACGATTGCAATTCGCAAAGGCCATCTCTGTATGAGCGTTTATTTGCATGGGGAAAACATTCTGGACTAGATTTTGCGATGAAAAACTACAATTCTTGGCTCATTTTAGAAACAACATACATTCCATTCGTTTCTTTATGCAGATATGTGCTTTTACAGATGGATCAGAAATTGTAGGTCCTTATTGCAAAATCATCTCCGGTTCACGTATGCAATCACAAGCCGATTCGCAAAACCTGGTTCCTTTCCTCAAAATGCCAAACAAACTTTGTCTCAAATACGAGACGGATTTAATGGTTATCCTCACTGCAGAATATAATACAATTTAAAGTGTATCGAAAAGGCGGCTTTCCACCAAAATGAATACATTAAAAAAGGAAACAGCAAAGAGGGACCAAGGCCGAGAGAGAAAGGGGAGCATATAAGGCTGGCTGAACTTCTCAACTTCTACATGGTTTTAATTATTTTTTCAGGGATTAACATCTCTGGTAAGCAGGGATAACTTTCCGCTTCCTCCCCACCTCGTCCGTTTTTTTACGACTGCACGTAGGATCGGAACGGACTCTGTGTTGGTAGGTAGCAGCATGCGTTTTATTTGATACCCTTAAAAGTTCCTGGAAATAAATTTTCCTCTGAAACAAAAGTGAAATTTTAATAAAGCAGGGCGGGGGACGCTGAAATGTTGCGGGAAATATCCACGCACATTCATTTGAATCTTCTGTGCCTTCATCTGGCTGTTTTCAAATGTGGCACAAAATGTCAACAACGTTATTGGCAAGAACTAGAAAAAAAATTCCCTGCATGTTTTCTAAAAAAGCAGGGGAAAAACAAGGGGGAAAAACGGAAAACAAAGCAAAATACAACAATGAAAAACCCGATTTTTTAAAATTTATTTTCCGACTGAAAATGACTCAGTTTTGAGTCGAAACGTTTCGGGTTTTTAATTGTTGTATTTCAGCCTTGTTTCCCCTTTCCCCTAATCTTCTCCTATTAACATTGTCTAGGGCTGCTTTGTGGACATTTCGACGGTGTAAGTCGGCAAACACATAACTCGTTTGCGGTGTCTGAAAATCTCCGCCTCTATGTTTTTTTTAAAGGAGAACAAATCGACATAATTCCTTAGTGTTTTTGCAGAATTTTCTTTGCACAGAGAAGAATAATCACGGCAGTTTTAAAGAATTGCCGTTGAGTAGTTTTCTGTTTAAAAAATAAAGTATGGCAGGAAGTCTGCGACGTCGCAAACCGAGTTATGTGATTGCCGACTTGCACCGTCGATTTGTAACTATTTTCTAAAAAATCGGGCTGCTTCTGGGAACATACCAAATACTGACTTGTAAGGTGAAACTCATGTTCACAGAATTAATCAGAGCACTTCGCTGCTTTTTTTTTATAAATACATTTTTTAATTATTTGTAAGGTTTTCCTGGGGTTGGCATTCTGAATATTTTCGAATTTTCAAAAAACATACGATAATTGCGAATCACACTATTGGCTTCCACATGAGAGTCGTGAAACTGTCGCATATTCGGCGAGATAGTTCTACTGTGCGCCAACGGGGGGCGGGGGCGTAGACCGTAAATCGCGTTCGAATTTCAGGCAGCGATAATTATTTATATTTATTCGCGGGAGGCAGGGCTGCGTCGCGGGTTGCGGGGCGAGGCTTCGAAGGGGCCGGGAAACTCGCCGCGCCGAGCTCGTCGCGTTGTTGTCGCGCTTTAACGAGGTCGCGCCGGGAAAATTGAAAATTCTTCGACGGAATGCGTGCGTAGGCGGGTAGCGCCTCAAAAGAATTCATTTATTAGCGCTAAGCATCGTTGACAAATCGAACGTCGTCCTCTGATCTTTAGGTTAGTTTCATAGAGAAACTGAAAAGAAAAGCATGGTAGCTAACTATTCGTGCGTCAGCGTGTCCGCTTTTGCCTATCTCACGACTTGAAGGGAAACTGACCGAACAAGTGAAATCTCGGGACAGTGAAAACGGATTTTGATTACATGAGGGAAAATGTGCCGACTTTTCCCTGTTTGCTCCGACAGGCTTGACAAAAATTCCAGAACGTTATCGGTTAATGCTCTGTGGGGAAGCATAATAAAGGGACGAATCCAGCTGACAATTTTACACATATCCCACATACACTATGTTTTCCTCATGAAAGTTCTATTCCCTAAAGCTTGCTTCTAGTTGTCGCAAAAACTTAATAGCTAAGGAAAAATCGCCCACGAGTGGGGGGCTCCAGGAACTCCATTAAATCCGCACTAATTTTTTGATGGATATTTTATCCTATTTTCCAGATTTTATGTGACCCTATGGAGTGGTCATCCGTGCCGGAGTGTTTTTACTTTTGCTTACCTCACGATTTGAACTCAGCGTATCGTATCTAATTATAGTGCGTTTTTTTTAGTTCCAACCATATCTTCTGTCTCAGTCAGCTGCAGGGACTGTCATTTTCCCACTAAACTTGTCAGGGTGTCTACTAAAACGGGCTGGCAAAAAATCAGTACTTTTCCGGTAATTTTTCAGTACATTCCCAAGAAATTAAGTACCTCTTCAACAGAAAAATTCAGTACTCTTTCAGTAACTCCAATTGACGAGATTCGAAAAATTTCAAAAATTGGAATTTCTCGCTCAAATTTCGACAAAAATTACAAAAAATGACAAAAATTCCGGACCTCCTTGCAGAATTTCCGCACTTCTGCAGTACTTCCGGACCGCCCTTAGAAAATCAGCACTATTTCCGGAAATTCCAAAAATTCCGGACTTGTAGACACCCTGCTTGCGTTTTAAACATGAATTTCGCCTGGCTGAAAGTGCTCATCTCCCCACTGTGCGGCCGTGGATGGATCGTCGGAAATTATCGGTCCACGCACAGTCACACACTCAATCCGACACGCACACGGACGCAACGGCGAAGGCGCGCGGTGGCAGACACGCCTCCGTTCATTTGCCTAAAATAATGCGCATTTTAGATGAGTCGAAGAAAGCGGAGCCCCGAAAAACTTTTCCCGCTCTTGGAGGAAATCGAGGATTTTTCCCCGGCGCCAAATTTTGAGGGGCGTTCGCAGGTGAACTCGACTGCCTCGGCTCGAGCGAAAACAAAAGCCGCAAGTTATTTCCATACGCGAACCTGGCGTCGCAGATGCTGTCGCGGGCGTCGCTGGTGGCTGTTTCCGTTCGGTTGCTTTCAATACCATCACAATGGGGAGGCACGCCTATTGCTGTCGCGTTCGTCTGGATCTGAGCTTTTCAGGGACCGCGCAATAGAAAAATTAACGGGTGCCCCGGTGACGTCATCAATGGATGCCCCGAGGGCACCACCAGCCCTCGTAGCCAATGAGTTCTGTCCTAAAATGAAAGGCTCTTTGTGTTGAAAACAGGCGCATGGGTTTTTGAGAGAACTCGTGGTTGACGCAACTGTTGACAGGGTGTCTACTTAAACAGGCTGACCAAAAATCAGTACTTCTACAGTACTTTTTCAGTACATTCTCGAGAAATTCAGTACCTCCTCCACAGAAAAATTCAGTACTTTTTCAGTACCTCCATTTAACGAAATTCGACAAATTTCAAAAATTTGAATTTCTAGCTCAGAGTGAGACAAAGGTGACGAAAAATGAAAAAAAATACCGGACCTTCTTGCGGAATGGACCACTAGACAAGGTACGAATTTAAGCATTCTGATACATGTTTCTTAACCAGAATTTCACGTAGAATACGATTCGCGCAACGAAAATTACTGAAACCAACTCCTGACGGAGATATTAATATTTTTATTTCACATTGGTTACGAGGAATTTGAACTGCCCGCTTTCAAGAAACTCAAAGCTCTACGTGAGTCAAATCGCGCACTATAACGATTTCAGCAAGCTTCTCAATCGAGCGATGTTCATCTCCCACCATGTGTTTTTCAAACTAACAGTAATTTGCTATAGCTTAACCAAAGCGTCAAGATTGATGGTTGTCAGATTTTTTTATCGCAGAGACTTTCACGATAACGTTAAGCGCGCTATGTGAATCACGTAGAGCATTGAGTTTTCATGAGCGGTTGGTTTCAATTCACGCACCAAGAATCATTAAATATCTTCGGAAGGAGTTGATTTCGGTAATTTTCGTCGTGCGCATCGTGTTTTACGTAAAATTTTGGTGAAGAAACATGTATCAGAAAGCTGAAATTCGTACCTTGTCTAGTGGTCTATTCAGCACTTTTTCAGTACTTCCGGACCGCCCTTAAAAGATCAGTACTATTTCCGGACTTTCCGGAAATTCCGACCCTGTAGACACCCTGGTTCAGAGGAGGGGAAAGTGGTAGAGGGGGGGGGGGGGGGGTAAAAATAGCGGGACATGCAAATTCACGAGAAAGTTATGGCATAAAAAGAAAAAGTCTTTTGTTGAACGTTGACCCAACTATTCGTGTGGCCGAAGTGTACCACGTAATACTTATATAGGTTTTCGTTGTCTAGTCAGTAGTCATGGTGATGTAAGTTTCGAGAATCAGCCCGCTAGAGAGAGGAAGATTAAAGCTGGCTATCTTGCGAATACGAGAGGTATTCGTAAAAAACAGTGGCGTGGCGTGAAAGATCGATTATCTATATATCGCCATTTGAAGCTATAGTAAAGAATCGATTAATAAGGTGTTCGCTGCGAACGCCCTGATAATCGATCTTTTTCCATAGGTTTAAATGGCATAACAATCGATATATTGCAATTCACGCCACGCCACTGGTAAAAAACCTAAGAGAGGAGCGAGTAGAATAATTATGGAGCTGCGGGACCGGGAGAGACAGTATGGCTCCTCGGAATCTCGAAAAAAATAAGAGGAGAACGAGCAAAATGTAGCGATAAGACTACTTAATGCTATCTCTAAACGCTTACACCTAGCTGCTGTTGTCACATTATCACGTCGAAGCGAATTTTCCGCAAAAACAGCACATTGGTCGAAACCAGTTTCTGGAATTGATTCGGGAAATCCACGAAAGCTTAAGGTGCAAGATGCCTCGTCCAAAGTGCACTTGCGGTTCGACCTGTGCACCGAGATTCTTCGAAGTTGCGAGTCTTAAAAAGCAAAGGATATACTTGGCAGGAATGACAAATTACGTTTCAAGCGGCAACAGGACACTTCAACTTAGTGATGTAAAACGCGAGTAGGGCACTAAATAAGTCCTGGAGTTGCTTCCTCTAATCGCTTTCTCCATTAACATTAATTCAACGAACTTTTTCGTTTGTTTCAGAGACTAACTGAACAACGGCTCGCGACGTGAATTAGGGCTGTCTTTTGGAAACTGCGAGGGCAAATTCGCTCAAAACAGAGGCTTATTGTGGAGGGTTTCTGTAGGTGATAGTAACTGCGGGGGAAATAAAATAGGATGGGAAAAAATTGACTATCGCAATTGCCGGAGATAAAATTGACGCTAGGGAAAAAGTGAGCCCATGATATAGTCTGAAAATGAAGAAATCAGCAGCCATGGAGTGGTCTAAATCAAGTTGATTCCAATTTCAAAATTCCCGACTTTTTCCAAAGAAAAAAGGTTAGCTCAAAAACAGTGATGCAAACTTTGATGCACTGAAAATTGTATGTATGAAGCTGAATCTCGGAGATAACCCGAATACCGACATGAATGCGAGAGAGGTGTTAAATTCTATATTTTAAAATTACCGATCTAATCGAAATTACATGTTCTCTCTCCTCATATAGGTAACCTATACATACAAGAGAACACGCTACTCTCGAAATGTTCTGAATTTCCCCAAAAGCTCTTGGGCTTTCCCGGTTTTTCAGACCTCGCTTAATTTTTTCATGGTTCTCATTACTTTCTGAAGATGATATTGCCTGTATCGCAAGTGTGTTCGAAGGCCGGGGTTGAATTTCAGCGGCTAAAGTTGTTTACACGTCAACAATGAAAAGTTTGCCGGGCGCGAGGAGCGGTGGAGCCTGCCGCGAGCGACGTTGCCGTGTCGGGCGGCAACGCGCACGACGGAAACAGCGGGCGATCGGAGATCTGGCAACGAGGGCAATTACTCGTGGGTAAATATTTCCGTCATCAGCAAGCTAAAAAATGCTCATGGCGCTGCGCGAGTGACCCCACTTTAATGGGCCCGTTTTTCTTAACTTTAATTACACGGCTGAAAGAAAAAAACTCGCAAGGAAATGGGGGACGCCGGGACGCGCACGGGCTTGCCAGCTCGGAGGGAGCCCCGCTCGGAAAAATGTTTCATCCATCCCGGTTTCCGTTGCATATTTCGTCCTTTCCTAGACGGGAGAGCGTGACTAAATTTCGACGTTCCAAAAGTTCCACCGAAAAAATTGTTACTGAAAACAGTTGGACGTATATACCTTTTCGGGGGGCTGCAAAAGAGGTACATCTGAATTGGAAAAGATACGAATGAGCCAATAACTTTAAAGGAAGCAGCTGATTTTAAAATTGAAGTCTAGAGGCTGGTAAGGGGTTAATATCCTGCCTTAGGACTACCATCAAGCACCCAGCTAGGAGAGAGTGGGGGCGACGGATTGAAGGACTTACCCCCCCCCCCCCCTCCCCTGCCGGAATAAAAAAATCAAATTTTTCAAAAATTTTCTAGGGAAGGACCCCCGAACATCCGTTGTTCTGGGGGCTAAGTACCTAGCCACCACATGCGGATGACGAAGCTATCATAAAACATGACTCAAACTAAAGCAGATAGCAGGTTTCTCCCGAAGTCCTAGAGACTTGTTTGCGTGATACTGCTCCACCGAAAGTTACCTTAGGCGAAAAAGTATGCTAAGAGGGGGTTTAAACCCCGCCCCCCCCCAAGTGTATCTAGCTTTAAATGACGCCTTGGTTGGTTTTTCCGAGTTCTTCTCACTGGACTACCCGCCTTTTCAACTATGGCATGCGTCCATTTCTAACATATGAAGGCGCCCCTAAACTACCTCACTTATGTCTTTCATTCATAACTTATACTGCAGATAGATTCTTTCGCTCGTTCAAATGCGTGCAATTTACATTCGTATGATGATGAGCTAGGATTTCCGAGAGACTGACGCGGCGAGAGTCGCCGATCGGACGTTCCCAGTCGCGAGACAAGAGTAATCGACCATCGTTATTATTCCATTTGAAGCTATGTTAAAGAATCGATTCTTAAGGTGTTAATGTCAAACACCCGGATAATCGATCCTTTTCCATAGGTTTAAACAGTAGACCAATCGATTCTTCGCAAATCACGATGCGCCAATGAAGAACGTTTTGTCGCGTCGGGGGAAGAAGATTCGGTTAGGATTCATAATCCGGGATGGATGCTTGGATGGATACGGCGAAGGGGTTGCAGGGTTGGTGGGCGCGGGAAGGGGTCAAATCTGAGGGTACTTCGGCTCCATCCAAGAGTAAAAAAGACCCTGTGAAAGGCAACGGAACCCTGCGCGAGCAACGCAGCATCCTGACAACGACGTCGCTACCGAGCGGGATAGTTGGACCAGAAATGATTCAAAACCCCCCCCCCCTAAAACCCTCAAAGCTCTCTCTCAGAAGTCAAAGTGCAAGGTTGCCGTTCGTTGCTGAGGATGGTGGGATTCCAAGCCTCACGACATTTACAGAGACGGAGAGAAGGAGGAAGGAGAAACATTATTACGACCAATATACTGCTTTTCCTTAAAATTTTCGGAACCACTTTGGCTTGAAAGCCCAATTTTTAGGAGCCATCTACAATTTTAGAGAGGTCGAATTGGACTTTTATGAAGGCATCATGGCATATGAAATTGCTTCGCGAATGCAAGTTTGAAAAAATCGACGGGATACGTCAACGTTTTTAAGTGCTACGGTGACTCATCCCCAACTTTTTAAGGCACTCGAGCCTAGTTTTAAGGCGCACGGCGCCAGGAAAAGGCAGAGCGCCGATTGTCATATGAGGAAAAAACATGGAAAACTCCCCTAATAATGTGTATTTGATTTTGGACCATAATATGCGGTAGCATTTACTAGAATGATGTATGGAACCTACCAAAATTGTGGTGAATATGTCACCAGGGATTTGGCTACCCCAAAGCATCATTCGGCCAGGGATAGCTACCCGTGTTTTTTTTTTTTTTTTTTCAGATGTGGACGCAGTTGATGTGGCAACGGAGTATTTATGTTGCCCTGTTTGCTACCCCGGCTGGAAAGTTATGCTGGTTCTTTTAAATGCGAGACTTTCAGCGTGAAAAAACGAGTCCTCGGTCGGAAACTTCCGAAGATGGGAACAAAAGTGACAAGATGGCGGTCGAGAAAGACCGAGCGAGACGCATTAAAAGCTGTGTCGGAGGGATGAAAAAATAAAAATAAAACTTTCAAAAGTTTCGGAGACGAAGCCTGTTCCATCGCGTAGGCGACGTTCGAGCGCGAGCATGTAATCTCAATCAATCCTTCCGACTGAATAAGGAAGGGAAAAACTTTATTTAGTTATTCAAAGGTTTAAAAAGTCTCCCACAAACCTCGTGACTCTACATTTTTTAGTGGTCTACTCCCAATGAAAAAACAATAATTTGTGTTAGTAGAATATTACTGAGTTCACAGAATTCTAAAGGGGAATCAAAGCCAGCCCCCCCCCCCCCAAAAAAAATTGGAGTTACAAAATGGAAGTCCAATCCCTGCGAGAGTGATCCACGAAGACGAATATTTTCAGTTTTACAGAGAGGAAAAAAGTTTCTGGAAATACATGGGAACTGATCTGCATGCAGCTAATCCATGTGGCTGTTGCTCTTTGCTTGGAAATTCCGAAAATATAATAAAGAATTTGCAGGTGCCTGAAATTTGATGAATTTCGTGTCTAAATGGAAACTACTGAGTGAACTGAACACGAGGATAGCCTTGGTTCATGAATTGAACAATTTGGAGGAGATATAACAAAATGATTCTATCAACTGAATCAAATGGACGTATTTCTATCAAACGGACCTAAGCGCCATAGGGTGAGGAAGGTAGAAGGGGGCTTGGATTGGCGGCGGAATCGGGCGTCCGGCTTATTCCGTCCTATATTCGCAATGCTTTTCCATGGCGCTTAGGTCCGTTTGACAGAACGCGCTATCCGGGATTCTAAATTCCTTAAAAGGAACTCAAATTGGCGCTTAGTTCCGTTTGATAGAAATACGTCCAAATGATTCAAGCAGTTGGTCTGGTATGGACATGTGCGAAGGATGGCAGATGATCGGTTGCCCAAGCAGGTCTTCGATTGGGTTCCTCCCGGAAGGCGACGGCGTGGACGTCCTGTGAAAGGTTGGCGACAAGGGGTGGAGGAGGAGATCAGAAGGTGCCAATTGCCTGATGATCTCTGGGAGGATAGGGGGCAATAGCGATTGGGCGTCGCAGAGCGCGAGGCGGCGCTATAAAAGCGACTTTATGTATGTATGTATCTATTCAATCAACTAAAATACATGTGTTTAAATGGAAAATGCCGCCAGATGACGTCACTAGGCGGTTGAGTTTCTCACTTTTAAATCAATTACTAAACGATTTTCCTTTCAGAAAAAACAAAACTCTTTAAGCGTTCTCAGATAAAGCATTAAAAAACCGTGCAAATTCTCCATCTTCTCGATGACTTCTCGACTGGATGCACTGACGCGGGCGTTATGCGATGAGACGTTCATGAGGACTGATACACGTAGCTCAGAAGAGGAAGGAGAACGAATTCCGCTTCCCATTCGTAGCTTGGCCGACATAAGGGCGTAATTGCACACTGAGATGAGCCCGGAAAAGCATTGAAATGTATGGAAGACAGGGTTCATTGCAGAGTGCAGTTACGCCCTCACGTCCGGTAGTTGACGCATTAATCCGAATCCGACGGGACTGGCAATGAAATGCATTCGGACAATCGCGGTATCGAATATCGTAAGCCACAGTGAGCTTCCACCCGATGACATCTGCGATTCATCATCTTGAGTTACATGTCTCATCTCTGACGTCCGCAGCAACAACTAATCGCCCTCCTGACGTAAGGACGTAACTATACGCTGGGTGATGAACCCTGTCGTCCGTCATCATGATGCTTTCCCGGGCTCATATTTAAATGTAGTTGAGCCCTTTTGACAGCCAAGCGACGAACTCTTCCAGCTCCTCAGTCAAGGAGCCACGGACCTCACCGATCGCTAGGTTACGCAATTCACCAGCCTCGCCCTGGGGGCACCAGTAGAAAACGTTGTTGCCACTGAAAAACTTCTTAGCTGTTGGTTACATTTTAAAAAAACCTTCGCGTTCGTGAAAATATAACCTTAGTGGGGAAAATAATTAAAGTAGGCTAATTTCCAGCGATAGAATATGATACACACGTATTCGTATAATATTCGATTTTCTCGGGGATTTAGCTTATCGATGAAAGACGGTTACATTTCAGTGGCTGAAACTTTTGAGGTGAAGTCAATGAACCGAATTGGCGCAACCGGTGGCAAGCAAAGTAATAAAATCTCTACCGCACTTGGAAAAAAAAATCAAAGGGTTTATTTTTAAGTTACCTACAACCCGCTTGATTAAAATTTTTAAGGTTCAAAATCCCCAAATAGTATTTTTAAGGTGCTTGGGACTCAAAGTTCGGGTCATAATAAGCTCTGAAGTTTTCGGACAGTGCATCTGAAAACTTGAGATCGTGCTGTCGAAGTTCAGATCACGCTTTTGGAATAATTCGTTGCTTTGGTTGACTACTAAGAGGTTTCAATTGGAAAACCCAGGTACTTCAGATGCGCGATTTGAGTTTTGGCTGCTGGACCTAAAATTTTCAAATGCACGACCCGAAAACTTCATAGATTCATTTGACCTGAACTTCGAGTCCCACGCACGAAGTTTTCTTCTCGAGACTCCAGCCGATTTTCACCAGAAGCTTGTCATATCTGATCGGAAAAATTCGCACTTTTCTTCTGCAACTTTGAAGGATAGAAGAATGACAAGGCGGATAGGCATACGAACCCTCGTCCCAAGATGGAGAAAAACGATCTGTAGCGAAGCGTGACTGATCGATTATTACCGATATTTCCCCATTAGAAGCTATGGTAAAGAATAGATTTTCTGCGAACACCCTGTTTATCGATTCTTTCCCATTGGTTTGAATGGCAGATCTATCGATATATCGTATAGCATACTGAAAACGATGCTCGCGATTCAGTCGCAGCGCACATAGGACGCGGAGTTGCGGACAGCGAAGAAAGGAAACAAGCAGGAAGCTCCAACGCATTGGCGTCGGAGAGCGGCTCTGGGGGCAGTAGTTGTAGTCAAGAATGAGGGCCTAGACACATTTTGTCATTGATGTACAATCCGACAACTGTCGATTCATGTTTTGTAACTTAGCAGATTTACGTAGCCGGTGTATAAATGTGTATTGGGCTTTGATATGGCGAATACATGGCATTATCACTTGTTGTATACTTTTAATTTTGAAAGCTCTTTGGAGGTCCGCTTCCTAAAAAATCTCTGGTTGATAAGTCGTTTAGCGAGGCTGCAAAAAATTTGCATTTTTATATCTGAAAGTGTAGGTATTGGTTTTTTGTATAATTGTTTTTTTTGGACTGCTGGAAAAGTAACGCATACTTCTATAATTTAGGACTGAGTCAGGGAAATATAAGGTTCGTTAAATAGTAAATATTCCTAGTACCGTGTGACACTATTGTTAACGAAAAGTTTTTGCAACTTGTCAAAGAGGTTGTTGAATGATCTTCGAATAACTTTTGATGAGCTAGAGGTAATGGTTCTATCTGCAGCTCGTAGACTTCTGTACGATATTGTCCAGAATCATCTAAATTTTCAAAAAGTGTCCGCTTGTTCGATACCCAATTTGCTCATTCATGCATACAAGGAGAAGCGCATGAAAGCTTTAGCAGACATTTTGGAGATGAATCAAGAATTAGATGAAGAATTTATGACTTAAATCACGGCACCTTAATCACGGGATGACCTTAATTACGGCAACTATTTATTGTCCATGAGATGCAGATGGTTCCATTTCCCTAGCTCATCAAAAGGTATTCGAAGATCAATTTCATCAGCCACCCGTACGAACCACGTTTCTAGTGACCCGTACTTGCTTCGCACGTATGAAACATACAATCAGAGAAAACAGAATTCATCTTACAATAATCAATAATCAGTAGGACATGAATCGTTGCGATGTATAATACGACATTATAATGCGGCATTACTATTGTAATTCATTTTAATGTTTAGGGGCATTATAAATCATTATTGCCACGTCGGAATGAAATGTTGTAGACTGAATTGAAAAGCATGTTGGCAAAATTTATTATAAAAATAGTATAACATGTAGGTACATAACATAAAGGTAATACAAATTAAATGATTAGAGCGTGTATATTTCATTACATTATAGGTATATTACAATCATTTTTGTCATTGTTGGAAATTTTGATAGTTTGAATTTTGATAGTTGATAGTTTGAGAGTTGAAAATTTGGTTATTTTATTTAGTTAAGGTGATTCGATAGACGCCATATTTTGTGTCAGAATGGCATGCGACATATCCCATCAATTGGTTCCATTTTTTCATTTACTCATCATTTTTCTCCGATTTTAAGTTTCGCAATTCTGTTTTCAGGAGACTAAAGCACTCACTTATCAATTTGTATATTTATATTGAGTTAAGGGTAGAGAACTAGAGACGTATTCCTCACCGGAATTGAGGAATGGAGGTGTTACAGTAAGTCCGGCATTAGGTTCCATTTCGACATCAGCGACGATCAACGCTACGATACTGGAAGCCAGTCTTCCGATATTAAATCCCTAGCGGGGAAGAAAAAAAATGCGTAGATTTCGCTAAAAATCCCTAAATCCCCAGATTTGCTCAAATATACTTAAAAAATCCTAGATTTTGCAAAAAGCGCCATTTTTTTATGAAGAATCATGATGTCATTCGATGTAGCGATTTGCAATATTTAAATCTGATTGGCTCGTTTGAATTTTGGCGCTCTCTGAAAGCAGTGCTAATCCAGACCAATAAAATGAAAGAATATTAGTTGATTTCTTATTATTAACAGGTTGAATGCAGTTGAATGTCAAGTACATCGAAGGACGCAATCGTTTTAATTTCCGGCTTATTTGCGGGGAAAATAGTGTTGCCAAAAAGGCCTACAAAATATAGATGAAAAAATGTTTTCGATTGTCGAAGCTAGAATTGAGGTTAAAAAGTTGATTTTTGGTAACTTTACCTCATCAAAAAAAAATCCCTAGATTTCCTGAAAAATCCCTAAATCTAGGAATAAACCCTTAGACATCGGATGGCTGTTGGAAGCATTAGAGTCAACATTTGAAACGCTGCGGCAGAATTTGCCGGGAGTATAATCGAGTGTTGAAAGTCAGTAGAATTGAACAATGTAATAATTGCTTTCCGAAATAAGCGTTATAATAAAAAAACAACGAATCTGAACTGTTAATACTGGAACACACCTTCTGTAAATGTACCTTGCGAGAGATAAGTAAAAAAATAGATGTACTGGAGGAGAAGTGCTTCTCCACAGAGTTTGAAGAAGGAAAAAAAAATGCCCAAATTTACTTACTTCAGCATTTTCGGCAAAATCACTGCAATTTCCGAACCTTTTTCTGGCCAGGGGCCAAAATTAAATGATTATGAAGGGCCACTTAGATGTTGTAGATAAAAATAGGACTGTTGAAAAAGTCGCCGTTTTCAATAAATATGTTCCCGGAATGGAAGAGTTAGGTTAAAAAATTTAGAGTTAAAAAATTCCCATGAGCCGAGTGCCGTATAGGTTAAGCAGGGTTCATGCAGCCTCAGTGCTAAAAATTCAAGCACTTTTCAAGCGCATTTTTCTGAATTTTCAAGCACTTTTCAAGCACTTTCAAGAGCCTTTTGGAAGCAGTTTGCGCGAGATTCAAGAAATTTTTCCACAGGACCTTTGACATAAAAACTCCTAATAGCGAGACAGATATCAACAACCAACTAAAATGAGTATTTTCCTCTAATTAAAAAATACACGGATGTATAAATGAAAGACCATCCCAAGTGTCAGTACCAATACTGACAACCCAGTAAGTAAATACCTCTAAATTCTAAGCAAAAAAAAGTAAAATCCTGGCTCACCGCATAAGTTTTCGACCAACTACCCATCCATACTTACACCTGAATGTTTTATTCCAATTTATTCAAAACGTTGGTTTAAAAATAAAAAGAAAAATAAATGATAATAATAAATAAATATCTTACTTTCATATTCATTGAGACAACGTTAATCATTAAGAAGTGATGGATATCGATAGGTATAAGATGGGCTGAAGATGGTGCAACTTATGAAAGAGTTAATAGAAAATCTGCATGCTATCCGATGGGTTAAATCCGATGGATATCGATAGGTATAAGATGAGCTGAAGATGGTGCAACTTATGAAAGAGTTAATAGAAAATCTGCATGCTACCCGATGGATTAAATTCATGAGAATAGTAGGGTACTTGGACAAGAAGCTCAAAATTGAAGATTCATTCTTGATAAAGCTGAAGCAAGATGTTTTCTGATAGTCTTTCACTATTGTAAAAATATTTGAATTTTAAAAGTGGGATTTCTTAATTTGAAGCTACACGTAAGGAGTATGTCTGGAGTATGGAACGGCACATCATTTGAAAAAAGAGTCTTTATGAACACTAAAAAACCGGACGAAAGAAGAAAAAAAAACACTTTCAAGAAGATAATGGACCCACATCATTGAAAAAAAATAAGGTAAAAAAAACCAGAAGTAAAAAGAAAAAAATGTTAATGTGAAATTAAATAAATGTAGGTATGAAGAAAAATGTTTTTACAAGCAGTTTAAAAAGTTATAGATTTTAACCGAGACTTATGGTTCTTTTTCACAACTGTTTGGAGAGTTTCGAAATTTCTCCTTCAACGATTGCTAACTCTTCTTTTTTTCTTTTGGCACTTTGGCGGAAACTATTGGACTTAACAATTAATGAGAGATCTTGCTTCTTTTCAGCTTGTTCTGCCAGGTCGTCTGCACCTTTTTCTAAGGTCTTTACATCTTCACATAAGCGTCTTTTTCTCTCTTGTAGAGATTTTGTTTTTTCTGACTTTTCATTTTTAATAGCTGTGAGAGCCTTGATTTTCTTTTCTTCCTCTAAATAGGTAGCATATCTACTGCGAGCACCTGATACACTTTGTCTTAACTCTTTGGTTATTACCATACTGGATAAGCTCTCCATTTCATCGGTAAACTCATGTACATAACGCTGTGCTATGTAGGACTGCTCCTTTAAATTTTCTACTTCTAGGTTTTTATTTACACTAAAACCTCTCTCCACTGATGCTTGTCCATGACTTAAGAGTAGAGTTATTTTGACAACTTTCCATAAATTTTTGTATTCATCCTTGTCCATAAAGTTAATATAAAACTCATCAACTCTTGACTTCTCTTTATAAGGCTCATAGTGTGCAAAGGTGACAGCTTTCTTTAAGACAACGTTTTGATAAAATGAATCAAATTCATCAAGAATAATATCAACTTTACCAGCTACGACTATTTTACAATCACACAATGTATTTAAGACAGACCTCATTTTCTTCTTTCAAACAGCTGACCGACTAACAGGAGAAGAATCTGCATCTAGGTGAATCATACTTCTCGGATCCAAACAGGACAAATTTCGAACTAAGGCATGTGATATTGGAGATTTTTCTAAAATTTTTGACAATCAGACATTCTTGTAAAATCTAATAGCGCCAGTAATTAGATCAAAGTTATCTTTTTCAGCCACTTTCAGCAGCGACGAAAGACTGAGCAGGCAACTCAGCAGAGTAGTTCTCGTTTCAATTTCAACACGTTTTAATACTTTCCAGCGTACGTCTGAAAAGTCGAATGCTTTCTCATTTGACCTCCGAAAAGTGGATCTGAGAAATTCAAGCACGTTTTCAAGCACTTTCCAAAAAATCAAGCACTTTCAAGGCCTTGAATTTTTTTTTTTAAATCAAGCACTTTTCAAGCACTTTTCAAGCTTGCATGAACCCTGTTAAGGGCCCGTTCGCCAAAACTAATCGGAACTGTATGAATGAATTGCTCCTTTTAAAAATCAAAACAATATCGAATTGCGATATATTACACAGTTAAGATAGGGCTATGTCCTGTCGTAAGCGGCGACATACAGTCGATATCATTTCAATAATCGCCCCAATGGCCACGATAGTTGTTAGACGTTTACGGTTTCCCTGGTAACCTTTGTTTGCTATCAGCTGATATCGAGTAAATGACTAGGAAGCTCCAACCCAGTGGTTAAAGCTTCCTTAACCGCGAAAACTTTAAAATTCAAATTTTCAAATTTTGAACGTAAAGTACATTTTTTCCATCACGAGATAAAAGCACAAACAAGTTTTGAATTGTTGACTGTATCACCATGATTCCAAAAATACAATACACAACATAGCATTGACTAACAATAAAACAGTATGCAATAAAATAAAGTCATGACAAGGAACATAGCCGAAAATGGCGCCGATTCCCATCAACCAACGCGCGGTCTCTACAATGTAACATGCTGCATTGATACTCCCCAGCTGGGACCGTCCGGAATAGCAGCTCTAGTGCAAGCACCAGAGCCGCTAAAAACCAGCATCCTCAAATAGAAGCTGGACATTGCCAAGCCGACGAAGAGCGCCGAAAGCTCTGAAAGCTCCGAGACGGGGATCCGGCGAGCGCGCGGCAGCCGCGGGAAGACCTCTGCGATCCGGAGCGGGCATTGGGTATGAGCTCCACGTTTGTGATTTACGAGTTTCCGAGAAAAGTGTTTTTCAGCGGAGCCGATCGCGGATTGTTTCCTGCATCCAGATATTCATCGAATCCGAATCGCTGGATCGTCATTCTGCCGTGCTCCGGAAGAACGCCGTATCCACATTCCAGAGTTGCCGAATTTCCCTCGGTTAAATATTTATTTTTGGAGAGAGTCATGTATGTTTCTCATTGAAATTTTCACGCATTTTAGATTGAATTGCGAACAGAATTGCCTAAAAATGTTGTGGAAAAATATTCATAAAATTTAGTCCCGGGGAATCCGCTTCTTATCCGTGCGATATTGGCAACGTCTGAAGGCTCATACGTTGTTCTTCCTCAGCACGGCACCATTGATGTCCGCGCCACGCTAGACACAGACCGGCCAGTCACAGACCCGGCTTGAGTCGCTGCCCCTGACCAGTGACTGAGCCACATCGCCATTCTGCCGTGTTGAGGTGAAACATCGTATGGCACGCTACGAAGTGCATGGTAGAGGCGCGGCGGAGGGTGTCCGCGAAATACCCAAAATAGCGAAAAAAAAACAAGTTATCGGCCTTTGAAAGTGTCAGATACACCCGAAACCCTTGCTTTTTTTCGATTTCGAAAAATTCGATCGGACGGTCGACTATTCTCAAATCCTGATTTTGGGACCGATTTTTCATCAAATCCCGATGGAATCGGCATTCAATCCTGATTGATCTCAAATCTTGATACACCGGAAAAAAAAAGAATCTTAAATTTGCCGGCAAGAAGTATTTCTTCTTAAATCGAGAATTTTTCTGGTTAATATAAGCTACTTCCTTGCTTACCCCAAGCATTATTTGTCTTGTATCAAGAAAAAGTCAGCTTAAAGCAAGAAAAAAAAAATTCTTGGCGGCAAATTCAAGAATAATCATGCTTGATCCAAGCTACTTTTTTTCAGTGTAGAATTGGGAAAATCGGGAAAATCCTGATACTAGATACCCTGATAAAAGTCTTATTATGAGCTCAAGAAGACGGCGGTTTAACCTTGGACTACACTGTACTCTCGCGGTCATCGAGCGCCTAAGCCGATCGATCATCGTAATCGCCGAGATATCTGGACAGATCGACGGACCACGGACATTCGGAGTGGGGGCGAACCGTGCGGTAAGAATCCATCGGCCCGCCTCGATTCTGAAATCTGCGGTTTCTTTAAATGAAAAATAATATACGAGATTCCCTAATACGCCGAGGAATGTTATTAAGTCCTGACTCCTGACCTCTGCACGAAAAATGAACAAGTCGATGATATCAAAAGCTATCGTGCCTATCGTATGACAAGCCGCGGAGTACAAGAATTCTTACGCACCTGAGGGCTCATCGTAAAATGGGACTTGTGCGGTTTCAGCTTGGACTGATTGGAACATCCGAATCTTGGCGGACAGACCGGCTTAATAATAGAGCTGGATGTGGCGGTACACTCCTTCTGGCATCCTTGAAAACGCGGTTTCGCCCGATTTTCTTCTGCTCCTAAAGAGGCTCAAACGTGCTTATCGCCTTGCGAATCATGCGTGACGGGTAAGTTGAGTCGAGGATTTTTCCGTGGATTTAGGCTAGGAATGCAGTATGGACTGTTGGAATTTAAAGGTGAGAGGAATAGTATTGCTTCATCTGAGAGTGCCTAATGAGCTGAGTTCGCAGTATTTTTCATAATTTTTTTCTGACATGGGAAATTGGAAAAAAATAGATTCAAAAGTGAGAAAATATGCCGCCTTGTAACGTCATCTGGCGGAATTTTCCATTTAAACACATGCATTTCAGCAGATAGGTTATTTTGTCATATTTTCTCCGATAATTGTTCAGTTTTGAAACCAAGGGTATCCTATAGTGCTCAGTTTTCCCAACAGTATCATTTTAAAGATGAAACTCACACACAGACACCTGAAAATTCTCTCTTATGGGAATGTACCGAAAACGTGATTCTTCTTGTCTAGTGCTGCTGTGTCCAGAAAATATGAACTTTCTCAGACTCTGCGTACTATGCCTTATTCTTTCTTTCAGTTCTCCTGAGAATTTATGTAGGCACTGGAAAGTTTCAGGGAATTAATAATATTTCCCTGCATTCCGAAAATACATATTTCATCGGGGAAAATTTGGGAACACCGAATGCTCATACGGCGCGCTTTATTGGCAGGGTTGTAAGAGTGGGTTTCCGCTAGTTAAAAACTACCATGAAAAACGCCCTAAAAACCTTCAGGCGTTACCAGGCTTAAACTCATTGTCAGCCAGAATTCAGAGAAAATTAGTGACATGTTCTCCGGGGAATTCGAATTCTATCTAGAAAAATTTGGCAACGTTTGAATGTTATTACCCCTCGGTAAAGTGAGGCCTCAAAGGTTTCGGTTTCCGGAAATTGGGCAGCGCCGCGACGCCCTGGACGACCCTCGGCCCTCAGGTCAGCTTTCGAGGGCGTGCGTAGCTACACGCACAGTCGCGCACACATACGCACACACTCTCGCGTTACGCAACTCGGATTCGAAATTAAATAGCGGGCACAATAGGCACATATTTCGCCCCGCGCTGTGACCTGCGTTGATGATTGTGGGTTTGCCGAGGGGGCGGGGCCGCAGCCGCGGGAAATTCACCAGAAACCAACGATGACGATGGGCAATCTGCCGTGCTAAGGAAAAACGCCGTATGAGCCTTCAAGCGATGCCAAATTTCCTTTGGTAAATCACGAATTTTCGGGAAAATTCCTAAATATTTTCCCTCTAATTTTTCAGACAATTTTGTTCGCAATTTCACCCAGAGCTCCTGAAAATTTCAAGGACAAATATCCGTGGCTTCCTTCAAAGATAAACATTTTATGGAAGGAAATTTGGCAACGCTTGAATGTTCATACGGCGTTTCTCCTCAGCACGGGAGAATGGGTGACCGGCGACGACTCGGGTTTTTTCTCTTTTTCGGCTTCGCTTTCGAATCCCACCACGAACCTACGTGACGGTGCCCTAAGTTCAAGCAAACCAACAGTGAACACACTCAGAAATGGGAGTTCATGCTCCAAAGAAGCATCGTCGATTACACTTTTTTTCTTTGTCTTCTTAGCCCTTTTCCTCTTTTTCTTGTCCTCTTCCTTCTACCTTTACCTCTCGTTTCATCTGCGTCTGTTCCTCTCCCTTCTGCAATATCTACAGGATGATCCGAGAGTCCCGCACCACCCCTATACTCCTATACGGTTCTCGCCACTTATTGGGGTTATCTAGAGTCCCTTTATACTGAGAGTCAAGACAATTTGAATCCATTTCTGATTGGTTCCCGTATTTTAGGCCTTCACAGTGTCACAAACGGGAATAAAGATTACAGTTTCACCGATTGCGAAGATTATGATCTGGAATGGACCGGGGAATTACGGGTTCGGCAAGGAACAAACGGAATGAGGGAAGGAACGAAGAAAGGAATTCGAGAATGGGCCTATCAAAGATTACGAAAAACGTTCAATTTCTGTAATCTTTATTCCCGTTTGTGACTCCATGAGGGGTGTTGTCTTGATTCTCAGTATAAAGGGACTCTAGGGTTATCTCCTTAAAATTTTCTAGTTTTAAGACTAGACCCAAGTCCGTCAGTCTGAGGATAATGAAGCCTTCTGGCATGTTTTCCGAACAGCTGTCTCCTTACTCGCACTGATCCTGCAGCGGTCTTGGCGAGAGGGGTCATGGGTTCAGGTTCAGGTTCAGGTTCAGGTTCAGGTTCAGGATCACGTCACGTCACGATCGAATTGAGATAGGATTCTCATGGAGAGGGAGGGAGGAGAAACGTAGGGGTCGTAATTAGGTACGTGTCGCAACGTTTTGCCGTCGAACTGGGACTGTACCTTGAGACAAGCGAAAATACTCACGTCGGGAAACGACGCGTGGGCAATACGACTTGAATGCAGGAGGTCGATCTGCGGGGCGATTATTGAAACTGATAGACAAAGCGATAGACAAAGATGACATAGGGGGTATAAAGCAATTCTAATGGTTGAAATGGGTGGTTCTCATCGACTAAGGGGGAAAATGATAGACTAACTGTCGGGTTTCTCGTGAGTTGCCGATACTTGGTCGATTACCTACCTCCTTTGTCCATTGCGACAACCCGTTTCCACCAATAGGATCCCTCCAAATCCCTTTTGTCGTCTTTGTCTATCGCTTTATCTATCAGTTTCAATAATCGGTCCGCAGGTCTCTGATCTGGAATCCCACCATCAAAATTTTCTCTCCCTCGCTCTTTTAGAAAAGATGGAAAAGAATAAAAAAAAAAGCAAGGAAGAGAAAGAGAACAGGGGTTTCTTCTTCTTCATTTTCCACTTCCTCTTTTTCGTTTCCTTTCTACTCTGCTTCTTCCTCCTCTTTCCCTTTTTTATTTGTTTTCTTCTTTACTTTCCGATGCGCCTCTCCAGTTTCGACTGTCGAACTACAGAGAATATAAACCGGGGGATCTGGTGCAATTTTTCCGGAGCACAGGTATCTCTAATTGGTGCTTGGCTGGAAAAGTAGCTATTTATTTTGGCCTCAGTAAATGCCTCTTCTGCTCACCGCGAGGCGTTTTGTTGACCTCATACTGCCCACATTGAATCCAGTTAAGATTCAAGAAGCAGCTTTGAACTATCCTCTATTACAGCAGCATCTCTCGTCTCTGCTGCGCTTATTGACCTTTTATTCTGGTGAGGCCCTCTTGCACCCTTTTTACTATATGTTTTGTTCTTGACAATCACCCATTATCCAACTACAAAGAGGCTATTTATGGAAATTCAGATTTTTCATCCATTCTTCTGTCCAGTATCTGACAAATTCATCATTCAAGGACACAGCTATAAACATGCTTCGAGTCGGCGACAAGTTCGAACCGAGAGATATCGATAAAAACTGCCTTCGTTGAAAAATGAAGGGTTTTCGTGAAGGTCTCAAAAAATAGTGCTCTTGGTGCTTACTTTTTTTCTTGGATGCGTGGTAAAAATAGGTATAGTTTCCGTTCCGTAGAGCGTTTTGACTCACGTCCAGCTTTTGGACAAAATTTACGATTCAAAGAATCACAGTTCCGATTACAGAATTCACACTCGTTGTCGCGAAACTCTAGCTCTTTCGTTTTTCCACATTTTCAAATTCATTTTAATGTTAACGACTCGGCAATAGACGAAACAAATAAATCTATAAACTGGACGCGATATTGGTCTCTGGTCAATTAAAATTACGCACGGCTTTGCGCAGGTGGTGCGGGCGTACGCAATTTCTCACGCTCGAAGCTCCGCTGCGGTATTATAAATCTCCAGGTTCCAAGAGTGACAGATTTGCCTTTGAAAATGCAGTCGTTTTCATTGTTCTCGGCTGAAATTGGTCCATTGGTTTTTTCAAAGGCCTTTCTCGGTCGCGGACTCTCCTCGTTCTGGGGCGTTTATGACTTCCACTTGGATAACGAGTTACCTAAAACGGTAACCGACGCCAACTTTCAACTTACTTTCTGCCGGTTTAGCGCATGACAATAAAAAGAGGCGTTGTCACATGGACGCCACTAAAAAGAAGAGAGAAATAGGGAGGGAAAGAGAATTTTTTAAAATTTAAAAAAAAGAGAGAGAATAAAACAGAAACGTGTGATTTGTTATTGTAAATTGTTAGTCAATGGGTTTTCAAACCAACCTTGATGAGTACGCCCTTCTTTGCTAAAAACGTACGGAAGGGGGTCGGACGGCTGCACTGTTGATGATAAAATACGCTCTCATTTTTCTTAACTACTTAACTACAACTGAATGCCACTCTTAACTAACTTGGCGATTGCTTTAGCTTGTTTTTTGGTGAAGAGTGACGACGCATAAGAAACGCCTTCATTGTGGAAAGATACTGCCTAGCGTGGCCGCGGAGGCCGAATAGTTGCATAATTTAAAAACCCATATAACAGTGTAGCCGCGTCGGCTAGTGAAGGATTGTATTTTGATGAAGAGTGACTACACCTAAGAAACGCCTTCATTGTGGAAAGAAACCACCTAGCGTGGCCGCGGAGGCCGAATAGTTGTATCATTCAAAAACCTGATCGACAGTGTATAGTATAGTAGCGTAGATTAGTGATTGCTTAAATGCCACGGTCTTACCCCAGTGGCCCAGTAGCGAATGTTTGCAGGTGGAACTGGCACTATTAATTACCTGCAACAAACAAAAGAAAACCAAGGAATTAGTCCATTGTGCAAGCATAAGTAAAGGAAGCTTATTCAGTGTTTAACACTGATCAACACAGATGCATGATGACTGTGATCAAGGTGACTTTTATTTTTAAATATTTTAAATTTAAAGGATTGACTTTTGGAAATAATTTTTTACTGTACCTTTCATTTCATGCGTGTTACAATTCGTCGTTTCCACCACGAAAGAACGTAACTCCATTACATTGATGCCAAACTTCCCCTCGCAAATTGTATTTTTCCTGGGAGAATCTTGAGAATTATTAACTGAAAATTTCTCCGATTTTCCTTTAGATTTCACGCAAAAATCGGACAAATTGTGGATAGAAATTGCTCAGGTACACTTTGTAAAATAAATGTATTGTTCGAGTCAATTTGGCAGCATTGGAATGGAGTTAAGTTTCTTCGTCCGGGAGACGACGAATTACTCGTTAATATCTAATTCAGCAGTTGATTTGTGATCCCTTGAACACGTAAAAAATGGCGCTCTCTTCGACCCCAGGGTTGCGTAGTTCGGGGACGGCCTCTTAAGGGACTCCAGGGCCCCGTTGGCTCGGCACGGGCAACTTGGCATCGCGCGCCGTCCGTGGGACCGTGGCTTGACGTTGACGCCGGCGACGACGTCGGACCGAGGCGGGCGTATCGATTCGAGAAGCCCCGAGTCGATAAGTTAATATTGAAGATTAGAAGCGCGCGGTTTCGCCCGGGGCGGCCGCTCACCAGCTCCCGAGGAAAATTGGCCGTCCGTCCGCCTCTTTCCTGTTCCCCGGTGGCGAGGCGTCAATGACCGATAATCGATAGCTCCCCATTTGAAGCTGTGGCAAAGAATCGATTATTAGGGTGTTCGTTGCGAACACTCTCACTATCGAGCCTTTGGCATAGGTTTAAATGGCAGGTCAATCGATAGGTCGCAAACTACGCCACGCCGCTGATGTTCCCGTTCCCTCCGAGAGGAACAACGGCCGCAAATTGAATGAAAGCCCCGCGTGGTCGGGCTCCAGCTTCGGGTCTCAGCGCCAAAATCCATGCCTCATCGAGCGTCGAGCCCGCGGATTTCACGCCTCTCCGAACGCCCGCCCCGACGCCCCCCGGCAACCCCCCCTCCTTCCCCCACCCTTCCTTCACGCGCTTTCAGGATTTTTTTTTTCTGTTCGGCGTCGGAAAATGTTCAAAGTTCGACCGTGGACAAAATATTCGTGAGCTCCGCCCCGCTCTGGCTATCCATTGGTATCCGATCGCATTAAGCGGGCAAAATAGAGAAGGGCCGTTCAGGTAACTTGGACGCTACTTAAGGCGTCGAAGGTGGTCTGAGTTCGCCAAAGCTATTTTCCAAGTAAAGTAATTTTTCTATCTCTGCTCCAGGCTTCTTCTGTTATTACCTGAAAAATTAAAAAGCGCGGAGGCCAGGCTATAGTCTTACTTACTCTAAAAGGGAAGTGAGAAGTTGTCTTCCGAGTGCCTTAAAAAGAAGTGCATGAGGGGATGGATGGGGTAACAAATCGGCGAAAATGTCTTATACTGAAAACTTGAACCGTTAACTTTAAACTAACGTATACGACATATTCCTCCTAATTTTTTCCGATATAACACACATGATCTGGCAAACTAATTGCGCGTTTTTCGGTAAAAATGTCACACAATTTAACTCATGATTTAAAGTAGCGCTCCTAGAAATTTCCGGAGAACAGGTTCTTTAATATTCTAACTTTTTTCAAATGAAATTGTTTTATTGGACGAAGTTTGGCGACGTTAAAATGCTCATAATGACGTTTTTCCATCGCACAACCGTGTGGACATTGTGGGATCCATGTATGACTGGCGGTTAGGGTCCAAAAATGGGGGACCTTGAAATCATACCCTAAAATTAAAATTAAGATCTTAAGTGCACTTCACTTTGATTTTTCGGGAGGATTCCAAGTCTGAAAATAGAAGAGAAGGTATTCTATAAAACTTTTAGCCTTCGATGCAAAACTCATTCTGTTTCGAGTTCGAAGTTGCTGGTTCAATGGAATGAAGTCGATTCAGTTGCTGAGTTTTCCTGTGTAAGGCTTCACATTTTACTTTCCGACGCACTAGTTCCGAGATTCCCGCCTTCTCTGCTCACTGACATTCAAGCTAATCTCAATTCCTGGTTCGTCGGCTGAACAACGCTCCAGGCTAAAGCGAAAAGTTGCGCCAGCAGAAAGTTATACCCGGGGAATACGCGATTCCTTCATTTAAGCGCGAAAGTTTTTCTTCTCAAGAACGACGAGGGATTTACAGACACCGCGATGAAAGAAATATCCGGGTCTGTTAACTCGTCCGGCGCACAGTGGATTGAGTCAATGCGAGAGGTCGGACAAAATTTGGAAACTTTAAACGCTTATAACTCCGTCTATACAAGACTGTAAAGTTCTAAAAGTGGTCTTATTGGTTTTCTCGTGAAATTTTCTTTTGAAAGCACCCCATGAAATTTAAAATGTGATGAAGTGAACACCAAAATTTGCAGTTTTAGTCAAGAATTTGATGTCCGACCTTTCTTGTTGACTCGCTCCACTGTGCGGCACTTCGAGCGAGTTCGGAAAGAAACTTCTGAATCGGGGGCTTTGGGGTTCGGTTTATGTTGAGGAGCAGAGCACTGGCCACGGCCCCCGTAGTTTTTTCCTTTTTTCCAGCCACAAAAGCCACGCTCCGACGGTTGCTCTGGCGCCCAATTCAATTTACAGCGACACAAAAGCAACAGTTCGACCTTAAAGCCGGCCTTACGCAGACACGAAGCGGGAAAATTTCATTAAAAAGAAGCAAAGGATTTCGATAGAGACCTCTGTTAAAAACATTCCTGCCGCGGCGGAGTAGCCGACCCAGCGAAAGGGTTCAAAGGTTAAGTTCAGCCGCTCGCCGCGGCGCGGCGCGGGAAAAAATCAATGAGAGAGTGCTCTCAGACGTGTTTCCCTGACAGATCTAAATTTATTTTCAAACAAAGAGTTATTTAGACGCTGCAGAGTTTGTTTCCATGTTCCGGCCGCGAGTCGAGTCTACGGAATCGGTTGCAAACATCGCCCACCCAAAGTAAACAGAGAAGCCCCGAGCCGTGATACCGTGTTACGGCCGTTCCGCGTTGCCATTCCAAAATCGAACTTTCCTCCTGTCACTGCGTTTCGCACTAGGCTACTTATCGCGGCGGGATGAAGTTCAGCTTTTTACCCAGCCTCCGTTACAATGGAGCGAAATTTCCTCCGGCTACAACGCGTCATTTTCCATGTTGGCAGCAATGACGATTCCATCCAAAATGCTCGATTTAGCTTCCTTTCGAACAATCTTTTTCGAGGGCTTCAGTTTCGCCAAAATCACTGTTCTGCCTCCCCCGGGATCATGCGCCAAACACCCCTAAAAATAGGGGGCGCGCGCTATCGTGCCGCCAGGAAAAGTTGACGTCTCCCGTCGATTTTTTCGAACTCACGATCGCTAAGTAACGGTAGCGCTCTCAACGTCTCAACGCACCGCTCGCGGCTTGGGGGCAAATTTCATGTGCCATGATGCGCCATGCATGCAGAAAGTTACCTTAGCTACTAAAAATGATATACTACTTCTAAAAATCGGGCTTTCCGGTCAGGGTGGCTCCTAAAATATGACAGAGACTAGTGAAAAGACTTCCGAGATTCGAACCCGAGACTCGTTGGCTCGCAAGTCTTATCCAGCTCACACGAAATAGTGCTCGAAAGAGTGAAGTTGAGCGGAGCCTGAAGCCAACGTCCCGTTGTTGATCGCGGGCGACGAACGCGGTGAGCAAGGGGAGGACATGGCGGGGGGGAGGTACGGGGAGTCCGGTTTCAATAAAGGGAGCTGCAAGCTGTGAGCGCCGTAAATTAATTAATCAGCAGACGATTTTAATTGTCTTATTAATCATTGTTCCACAAATGAGCTTAAATGGCCGGCCGGCGACGGTGTGGCGACGCGACACTCGGCGTCGCGTGGCGACGAGGAGCCGACGCCACGCAAGCGCTCGAGCATGTGCTCGTGCGCATGTTGCTCACCAGGTAACATTCACAGAGGTAAAAGTGGTTCGCTTTGAGATTCGGCTAAATGCGAGTTTCACGAAAATTCATTTTTACCCCGTTTTCGCCGCTGCACAATTTGACAGCCTTGCGATTAAATTCCGGTAAACTTCAACGATTAATCGAACTTGCACGTTGATCGAAATTTTATCACCATCAAACTTGTAATTTGGTCAAATTTTCAGGTGGATTGATCAAATGCCGAAAAATTCATTGAAATATCAAATTTGATTAATTTTACACGTACTGGAGTCTAATTTAATTCAATAGACTTCGTCAAATTTGATCAAATGCAACGCCGGAAAATCGAAAGGTAGAGAGAGGATTGGATTGCCCCATCGCTGTGAAAATGAACGGGCCGGAAAAAGGTGTGCGACAGAAGAGTTCCCTTCCCTGAGATACAAATCAAATGATGTCAGAATACTTCGTGATACAGGATGAGGAAAAATATTCATTTCATTATAGGTAGTATTTCAATGAAAAGAAGATGCTTTTCCCTGAATGTGTAGTCCCTTGAGCCGCAACTAGTTGGACTCGTTCACTACCGTACTACCAGTCGGCTCATTTCAATTGCAACCTATACGTTCGCATGACGAAGACCCATTAAAACTGGGTCATAATTCGTGTGGGTCGAGCAAATTAGTGGCGGCCGAATTGAAATTTCAACATCTGGCGACGAAAAAACTCAAACATTACGGTAGCCAAACTGCTCTTAAACTCGCGTATTTAAAACGAAAAGCAGCGCAATTGGACGTATTTATGCCAAAAGGAACTATGTGCACAGGTTTTGCGTGCGACATAGTTCCTTTTAGCATAAAAACGTCCAATTCTTCAGCTCTTAGCTCACGAGAAAGAAGCGAGCGCAACGCTCTCTCCCATGTGCCGGCACTAGATCAGACGAGGAGCAGACTATCGTTTCGCCTTCAATAACTAGATAGGCAAAAGCGGATTCATATGAGCCACTTTAGTGGTATCCGCACACTATATCAATGACGGAATGGTGCGTTTCTTAATGCAGCTGAGTGAACAGCCCTATCCTATTCCTTTGTGTTTACTCTGAACAATCGGTTGACAAATTTTCAGAAAAAATGCATAAATTATACGTGACGAACCGGTGCATATCCACAGAGGCGTGAACTAAAAAATGCCCTTTTTTCTTAAAATCATTGGTTTCAGATTTTCATTTACATTTTACTGTTTAAACCAGATAAAAAAATTGAGAATGAAACGCTATGAGAAAAGGTGCGCGATATTTGTATTTGTTGTATACACAACGCTCCGCACCATTGTAAAATAGGTTATTCCCTTTCGGGGAATGGAATGAACCGAGTATCGGTTTAACTGTTATTTTATCTATATTTAGCAGGGAAAATTGACAACCTTGGGCAGTACGCCAACGAGTGCGGATGAAAGGGTTGTATCAAGTGCCGATAAGGGATGAAGGGGCGGAGTTCACGGGGCGACTAGGAAATAATTGTAGCGTGGAAAAAATAACCAAGTGTCTTGCTCTAAACGTGCAGGCACCACTCTTTCAATCTCCCGCGACTTGCGTGAGGAGTCAAATAAAAAAAAGGATGAAATGAAAATCAAGAAAAAAGGGCTTAGTTCGCAGATGGCACGACGAGGGACCAGGAGCGGGTATATACGACAAGACGGCAGCGTCGCGAAAAGTTGCCATTTTGCAGTCAATAAAGCACGCTGATGAATAATAATAGAAGGCAAACCGACAATAATAGAAAAGACTAATTCCTGCCGGAAGCTCACAAGATTGCGCCATCGGTATTCCTCTCTCATTGCTACTTCTGATGTGAAACGCGTTACCTAGCCTGGAATAAAGGACACTTCTTGTGAAGTTAAACACGTTCCATTTCAACCCATGGTCTGTGACGTTCAGAAGGGATTCCAGCGAGTTGAGGATTAGAGGTTAAGAAATAAGTTCTGAGTAAATGTTGATGTTTATGCTTGCCACGAATTACACTTTTTCCCGCTTTTATCGTCTATTTCTTTCTCGGGACAACACATTTTTTTTTACATCGGATTTGGTTACATTTTTCCTGAAGAGCCTTATTTCGAGATCTGAAACAGGTGAACCAACCAGAAAACGGCATCGACATGGGACTTCTCTCCCTTTGTGAGTATTCGAATAAATGGCGGGTCTCTACGGAGATGGGTACGGTAATACTGCCGTGCTAAGGAAAATCGCGAGTATGATTACTTTGACTTTGCCAAATTTCGCTGGATTGCAGTGAAAATAACATTTTTCTTGGAAAGATGCAGTCAGTTAGAGTAAATTGTAAATAAAATTCTGGGGGAAAAATTGAGAAAAATATGTCGGCGTTCTCAAGAAGATTCAGTTTACAATGGTGAGGACTCGGCGACGTCTCAAAGTCCTAATAACGTCGATTTTCCTAAAGTACCTCGGCGAAAAATAGAGGAGCGGCCGGGCCAAGTTGGCAACAGGGCTCGACCGCGCCGCCGAGTGCGGCAGACAGTAGGCGGTTAAAGGCTGGTAGCTGGGTTCTCCGCGCCGCGATGCCGCTCTCCAAGGTCGTGACGGGGACGGCGGCGTCGGAAGGGGGGGGGGGGGGAGGCGTCGCTCGACGTCGCGTCGGGCCAAGTAGGAAGGGAGCGTCGATTGGCGCAACGATCAAGAGTTGGAGTTTTACGAAACTCGCGGCCGGCCGCGGACTATTGTCTCCCGCGGATGCGTCGCGGCGCAGATCGGCGCATCGCTCGACCCGGGCGCCGCGACGCGACGCGATGATTGCTCAGCTGGTGACGCTGCGCGTCGCCTCATTTATGTTCGGCGGGTGGACTGGGTTCCGGGGGCGACAAGACTCGAGATCTCCGCATCGACCAAGTTCATAATCGAGCTGGTTGCTCATAGAGTCCCTTTATACTGAGAGTCAAGACAACACCCCTCATGGAGTCACAAACGGGAATAAAGATTACACAAATTGAACGTTTTTCGTAATCTTTGACCGGCTCATTCTTAAATTCCTTTCTCCGTTCCTTCTCTCATTCCGTTTGTTCCTTGTCGAACCCGAAATTCCTCGGTCCATTCCAGATTATAATCTTTGCAATTGGTGAAAATGTAATCTTTATTCCCGTTTGTGACACAGTGAAGGCCTAAAATCCGGTTAGCCGGCCAGGTTGGCCTAGTGGTCAGCGCGTCTGACTCTAGGTCAATAGGTCCCGGGTTCGAATCCCGGTGGTGGCGTCTAATTTTCACGGAATTGACGAGTAGATCTGCTGAAACAGATTCTCCTCGGCCCTAATCCCTGAAAATTAGAAAAGCCTGGAGCATGGAGCCTGATGTCTACGGACACTAAACATTGCCTAAAGTTGGCTGAAGGTGCAATAGACACGAAGCCAATTAAACCAGCAGAAAAAAAAAAGAAAAAAAAAAAAAAAAAATCCGGTTAACCAATCAGAAATGGATTCGCATTGTCTTGACTCTCAGTATAAAGGGACTCTAGTTGCTCATAGAGCACCCGGATAGAGATTATGGAGTACACAGAGTCGCAATGTAAGTGGGAGAGCCAGCGCCACTTATAAGAATTTTCCAGGCCCCGAATTCCGAGACTCCTGTGTCACGCCGAGTCACTTTTTCGATACGTAATCGATTGTTTTCGATACACGGGGACCCGGCCATCCGATGTAAACAAAGAAGATAGGTATTACTATGTATTCCACACCGCAATTTTAGATCGAACATGTATTGAAAAAGTGACCGATGCTCGGAACTCGTCGACTGGAACATGCCGCCAGTTCTCCCATTTATATTACGACTCTGTGTACTCTATGATGGAGTTTCAGTATGGCCACTGAGGGATCCACGCGTGATTGGTACAGCCATCTTCGGCTTCACAAAGCTCGCAGAATACATACGAATGGCGGACGTCATGCGGATGATTAGAAATGGCAAATGGTGAGGTTTTTTCGGATTGTATTACTGTGGAATTCACTCAAATCACATGTTAAGACGTATTCAAACAGTTTTCAAACTAATTTTGTGCATTACATTTGAAAAGAAAATTTCAACTCCAGAATCTAAGCAACACCTCTTTATGGCTGCATAAAGGAGAGCATTGCGAGTTCACGCCTCGCGCTGTCGCGCCTTCAATTTTGCAGACGCAACACGGACATCCATCGAGCTCGAATAGTTGTATCTCTGCCCCGTCATCAACACGCGCCCTTTCTCTTGCTCCATTTTCATGTTGTGTTGGCTCAGTTTGTCTAATTTTTAGTGGCGCTTCAAGAGGTAATAAGTGAGCTCCGCAGTCGAAGATTAGAGAAAGGTAAAATGTTCATTTTTTAAGGAAATTTATGAATATTTTTCCTTGAAATTTTCAGGACTTTTCGGTGGAAGTGCGAGCAAAATTATCAAAAAAACTGGAAGAAAAAATATATTCGTAAGTATACCAGGATATTTTGTTTCTTATCAAAGGTAATTTGACAACGCCTGAAGGTTCATACGGCGTTCTTGTTTAGTGCGGCAGAATAGTTCGACGGATATGTGAGAGAGACAAAATTTGGAGGGGATCCGTCTTTCGGCACACATCAAAAACGGACAGCCACCGCGGATTTGAGCGTCTGAAAAATTGATCCGAGGCGACTAATACGTTGAGCGGCCATATTTCGGGCGATCAATTTCCACGGCCGCTATTAATCAACTCTTTTCGGGCCCAGCTCGCATCGCATCCCATAAATTGGGCTTCAATTTTTTTTCCTTCGCCCGGCCCGGCACGACGCGACGCACCACGGGCGCGGACCGTCCAATTACGACCCGCTCCTTTGCGGTGAGGATTTCTCTATCCATAGCCATCGACTAAACTCGCCGCCCGAACGCGTGCGTGCGTTCCCTGTACCGCCGAGCTGTCCGAAACATCGCCTAAACCCTTTTACATTCCGGAAAATTCCACGCTATTTCGTTGGGATCCCGGTCTGACTGGATGCTCAAGTTAACTCTCTTTTAATTAGACCTATCTTCCACCTTAGCGAGTCTACCCGATCTTTTTATATGCCCGTTTCTGCGCCATGTTGCCAAAGTTCCCAGAGCGTAGTGTTATGGATTAGGTAATGCATTCAACTAACAATGAGTGTTAAAAAGCAATACTGGTCTATTCATTTTGCCCATTAATTTCGCGCACTGGTAACACCTTCATTTTAAAAATGCCTAGCTTACTCAATAGGTACTGAGGATGAAATACACTCATGAGCTTTTGGACCGATGAACAAGAAAAAAACGAAGACGGAGAAAAATAAATTGGATTTTTTTTTTTTTTTTTTTTTAATCTCTTGCGTGTCATCTTAAATCTGAACACAATTGAATCTCAGACTACGACTTAAAAAAGGCATTGGACTTTATGACATGTAGAGGGTACAAGGTCAGGGCCGGATTTAGGGGGTGGCCACATGGGCTTCGGCCCAAGGCGGCAAATGTTGTAATTTTTTTCAAATATAGGTGTCAAGAAAAAAAATCTGCTTCAGAAAAAAATTTACAAACGAGAAAAGGCGAAAAATCTCTCATTTTCTGAGAGTTAAAGTATAGTAATTTCTAATTTGTTCGTCTTTCAAAGATACAAGAGAGAGCGCCTTTCATTAGTTTAGTTGAGAGAAAAACCAAACACGCAATTTGGCCTGGAGCGGCACGGCGCAGAAGCAATGATGACACGGACTTAAGATGGAAAGGAGAAGCCCTCGGCGCGCCGCGCTGGTCAGCATGAAACACATATTAGCGCCTACAAGACTCCATGAATACTTCACGCATTGCGTCAAACGTAGTGCGGTCAGCAGCGGTTGGCGTGGAACGCATAGCGCCTTCAAGCCTGTAAGGATACTTCACGCATTGCGCGGTTGGCGCAAAGGACGGTTGGCGCGGAGGCGGAAATTAAAATCATTAAACTATATTCATGTTTATTCTTTCATAATTTTTCCGTTCTTTTCTTATAAATGAGAGGCCTCGTCCACACAGAAATAAGTTTACGGGACTTAATTTTCGCGCAAAGTTCCGTGAACTTTTGTTAGTGGTGACAGGACTTTCACAAAAAATGTGCCCAACACTAGTAAACGCGTTTTATGCACCCCTCCTCCTCCGGCACGTTCACTTGATGGTTTGTATCGATGTTTCAAAACGAATAAGAGGGGGCGGCAAAATACAGGCGGCCCATACGCGGCAAGTAGGTAAATCCGGCCCTGTACAAGGTTCGGTTATTCTGACGATGTAAACACGATTAATTTACTCTCACTTTAACGTTTTGCAATTCCTCAAAATCATCATCTTGCGTGTAATTAGTTTCCCAATGCAGTTAGGTGTTTTTAAGAATGAGCCAGAGGTAGTGGTGCCTTATTGCAAAATGCTGTTCATTTGTCCAACCGACAACGCGTCAACGTTGGTGCGGGGAACTGGCGCTAGAGATAGGTTTTCCGGAAAACGAAAAATGCTGTCGGACCGGCTCCGTTTTATTGAGGCGATATCCTGAGAGTCGCCGACATGCTATGGCTGAAGAAAAATGCCTCGTGAACAGCCAGACGTTTGCCAAATTTCTATCGCTAAAATACGAATTTGAAAGAAAACTTGCGATTCTGAAAGTTCAAGGATTGTCCGCAGCTTTCCTAAAAAGTTAAAGAATTATTGTTGGAAATGTGGCAATTTTCGAATGCTCGAGAGGGTGACGCAACGGTTCAGTGGGTGCCACAAAGAAGGTTGTTTCATCCACCGCTTCCTCTTCCTAAAAAAAGCCGCCTCCTCCCGTGTTCCGATCCGCGTATAACTTCTGCTGGACGAGGAGAGGGGGAGGGCTGAAAAAAGGGGCAGGAAGACTAGGAATTGAAAATTAGCGAGGGCTGCGTGGAGAGGTGAAAGGTGTGGAGAGGGAGCGCGGGACGAAAAAGGGATCTTGCATAAACACCACCTGGTTTTCGCGGGAAGTCCTGAAATGGGCCGTAAAATTCGTGGTCAGGTACCTACTTCACACGTGGCATCTCTTGCCCGATGGAGGAAAATTGAGAGGTGAAGCGACGCGGGCGAATTTAAGGGCAAGTACAAATAAATATAAAACATTCATTCAGGTCGCTCTATTGTTATGCATTTTTTAATTCAAGTTTCCGAATAAAAATTATGGTGTTTCGTCAAATTTCTATTCCTCTCGGTAATTTTCTCTCATCTGATCACAGACGTAGAATATAGAAACATATATGTTAACAAGACACCCGGTTAAACCTTAGGGCGCGGTTATTTTATTTTCTTTTTTTTTTTTTTTTTTCTTTTAATTTATTTATTTTTTTTGTACATGTTTTCTTAAAAAAAAACTCCAATATTATTTTTGCGAACATTTACGGAAAAAGGGCATGATAAAATTGAATTGAACATTTGATTGAATAGTCTTGAGCATGTTTTGCAATATAGAAGTTGCAAGTTCCTAAAAATTTGGCATTTTCTTTGCCGGTATCTGTAGTAGCCTCCGGCTAGATAATTCTGCAAGTTCTACTAAACAAATATACGATCGACGCATTAATGTTTTTCGCCAACATGGAGACATACATTTGGAGTGCTCGTATATGGTTCTAGTATCAATATGTTAATTCGGAGGGGAAGATGTGAAAGAAATCTACCTATAATTATTTGAAAATACAGTTAAAACATGACTTACACAGGGGGTTTGGATTCTCCTAAGTTAGCGAAGCCCCCACAAAAAATTCAAGTCCAATTTTCGTCTTGGAGTTTAGCACGCCGCAAAGTATTTACGACGAAACGGGAAAAATTAATTAAAAACATCTGGGACGAAGCGAGAGCTATAATTAAGTGAGCGAAACTCATGAATTTCAATTCATTGCTGGAATGGCTGTTTATACGCACTTTATGTTTGGTCACATGGCGCCTAATGGTCATAGGGTGAGGGTGGTAATTACTGTTAGTCATCGAGGCTATTTCAGTTTTCGTCGCCTCCGAGAGTTTGTATTAAAATTAAATAAATAAATATAATTTTTACGGCATTTCTGATTGCTACTTCAGGTTATTTAAACGTGTTTGTTAATATAACATGCACGACTGGTGAAAATAACTTCTAGGGCACTTTCAGTCGCGTTAAACTGCAGTCGCCGGGTGTACCTTCGGTTACAACGGATGAGCTACGATTCACATGACTCGAGTTTATGATTAAGGTAACAAATAGATCGTCGAATCGGGTCGTCGTTTCAGATTATTGATGATTTTTCTAATAAAACAAAAGAATCAACAGGTTTATGTCAAAGACTTAGGTTACTTGAATTGAAGTTCGGTATCTAAGACCGAAATATTGATTTGTCATTCCCAACCAAGTTGCGCGCAAGTGATTCTCCTATGATATGAGAGGACAGCGAATAATGAGCATGGTCAAACTGGTACAAGCAACTATCACTGCTCCAAAGATGCTTAAATTTCAAGTCAAATTTTTGAAGGCGAACTGGTCAAAGTAAGCGTGAAATACCGCGAATGAAGTGACTTCATGATCTTTCTGCTGAAACCGAACAAACATGGTCAAATTGGTGCAAGCAATTATTGCTGCTCAAAGAACGTTCAAATTGCGAGTAAAATTTTTGAAGGCGAATTGGTCAGAGTTAGTGTAAAACACTGGGAAAAAACAAACTTCATGTGATCTTTCTGCTAAAGGCAAATGAGCCAGTGATCGAGGTGGATACTTGAAGAAAAGAAAAAATACTCGTGTTTTGCCCAGCATTGTTATGATTGATGAAGACAATGCACCATTATTGTCAGTGACACCAAATCCTCTTCGGGTGGAATCTCACATTCATCGCTATGACTTCTTTTTGATCGTCACTACTTCTCTCTTCTTTTCTCTTCTTACTCGTAGGCGCTCTACGTAGCAGACTTGCTGAATTTGTATCGGTAGGTTTTATCGGCAACTGCCGGTAAACGTGAAAACTGCGACCTATTGAAGAAGCCACTCCATAAAATCACTTTTTCACGTAACTGGGGAAAAAATCCAAAAAACGGAATGTATAAAAAAATCAGAAATAATACATTTTCTACTGACTGGATGCGCCGGAAAAATCGAAATTGTCTTGTGTGGTACCGAAATCAATCAGAACTGCTTTCACTAGGCAGGGAAATGTTTGGAATTAATATTTCCACATTTTCGACTATTTTAAGGCGTATATGTGTGTGTTTGGCGTTTTTGGCCGTCTCCTCAGCATATTTCTGTTTTGTTTGTGGTTTACGGCGTTTATTTTTAGAGCGGCGCGCCGCGCCGAGCCGTGCTGGTGTAGACAGATTTTTAGCTCAATAACGAGATTGCGGGCCCAATTTTCCAAAATTCCGAACTTTGTTTGTACGTCGAGATTGAATGAATTTTTAAAAAAAATTGATCGAATGGAAGGAAATTAAGCTTTGAACCGGTCCTAAGAGTACTGAACTAATACTTCTGACACAAAGTAATTGTTCTATTGTTGTCTTGCAAATACGTGAAAATTAATAAAATAATAAAATAAATAAACACAAAATTAGTAAAACTTGTAAAAGAATTAAATACTTATATTGGTGGTATGACGTCGTCAGTCAAGTGACGTTATTTTCGGATCTTGATGCTGAAATGACATTTTACCTGAAGGTTTCATCAAAGTTTGATCAAATTTTAGTAATTACCTACTTATTAAAATTTATAAGACACTGAAAATATAGGGAGCCTCGAAACTGGTGTGACCTTCAAGGAGAGAGGTAACACGTAGTCCCTTCGTCAAAAAGAGAAGAAAAAGAAAAATAGCGTTTCGCCTAGAGCAAGGCCATTAAGCGAGCAGCGAGAGTAATGAGGGAAATTTAGTTTCAGGCCACCAATCACTAGCAAGACGCTAACAACACGAGAGCCTTTCATTTTGCGTGAAAAGGTTGGCCCGAACTCGTTTGAGCTCCTCGCAACATTTCACCCGCCTGAAATTTGGGGAAAACTTAGGCATGGCCGAAGCTCTTCACCTTAATCACTAGAACCGAACGAGGATACCGTCCGTGCCCCTGAGTGATGCCCCCCCTCCCCACCTCTCCGACCGCCTCGCAGTTCACTCCACTCGAAACCTTTCAAGTTGCAGGAAAAAGTTTTTATTTCGAATCTAAGTATGATGGAGGATTTGGGTATAGAGCGATGGATGTTATCAGGTCAAAGGCAAAGTTTGGAAACTCCAAACTATATGGGAATGAATTCGTTCACGAAAAGTGGTAGTGATTCGCCTTCAGTCCGAAAGATATGCAAAAGCAGGCCCGAGAGAGCTGCAATAAGGGTATTAAAGTATGACTATAAAACGGATAGAGAGGACGGCGTTTCGCCTTCATTTTTTCACGAAATAGGAAAAAGCGAGTTCTAGAGAAGTCGCAAATATGGTATTCTTGAGATTGAAGAGGTAAGGAGAGATGGGAGAGAAGCGCACACTATATGCACAGTGATCGCTTACTTTTCCTAAAGTCACCAGCGAGCTGATTAATGAAATTGATAGACAAAGCGATTGACAAAGAAAACATAGGGGGTATTGAGCGATCCTTTTGGTTAAATGCATGGTTCCTATAGACTAAGGGAGAAAATGATGGACTAATTATAGCGTCTCTCGTGGGTTGCTGTTAATTAGTCTATTACCTACCTCCTTTGTCTATTGCAACCACTCGCTCCCACCAATAGGATCCCTTTATATCCTTTTTGCTCTTCTTTGTTCATAGCTTTGTTTAAAAATTTCAATAATCGGCCCGCAAGAACATCCCCGCACGGAGAAAAAAACTTCGTGCGTGGGACCGGAGTTGAGGTTATATGGATCTCTGAAGTTTTCGGATCACGAATCTAAAAGCTGCCGAAGTTCGGATCAGACATCTGAAGTACTTCGATATACACCGAAGGGTTCGGGTCGCACATCTGAAGTACTCCGGTACTTACCGAAGTGCCTCGATGTCTGACCCGAACTTGGGCAACTCGACCTCAAGTTTTCGGATGCGTGATCAGAAAACTTCAGAGATCCATATGATATCAACTTCGGGTCCCACGCACAAAGTTTTTTTCTCCGTGCGGGTATTCCCGCTCCTTCCCGGCCCTTGATATCCCGGGAATCTTGAATCCCTACTCGAGGCGTTGGAATCGGAGCTGCGCAGAGAGCAGAATAAAGTTACTTGAGCGGCTGAAAATGCGCCTACCTCTACAGGATCCGTAACCTAGCCTACGAGATAGGAACGGGACATAATCTAGGGGCGAATCGATGGGTAACGCTTTACAAGCGCGGTCGTTTACCGTGCAGGAATCGACGTTAATCAAAGGCGAGGCACTCAGGTGCCCAGGCAGGCGGACTGCGATGACATCATCGGGAAGGTGCAATGAACACCCGGGCGGGCGGGGGCGGGGGAATCGAATAAGGAAAAAAGCGCAGCGCTAAAAATCCTGCATCTGCACGGAGGAGTGCAGAAACAATAAAAGGCGAAAGGCGCTTAATGCGGAGCCGAAACTGGCAGCCCAAGGCGAAGGTTCCGCCGTGAATTCGAGCGTCGTGCGATCTGTCCGTCGCGAAAATAGTTCTTTTATAGTATTCGTGATCGTAAAAACGTAGGACTGCAAGGCAGCCCCCGCCCGGAGCTTTTTTCCACACGACGCGATCCAAAACGCATTGCTGTCCGGATCGCGGCTGCCATGTCCCCGAGGAAATATCCTCGTTTTCAGTGGCGTGGCGTGCGTTGCAATATATCGATTGAGCTGTCATTTCAACCTACGGAAAAGGATCGATAAACAGGGTGTTCGCAACAAGTACCTTGTTAATGGATTCTGTGCCATGGCTCTAAATGGAGAAATATCTATATTCGATCATTCACGCCTCGGCACTGCTCGTTTTCTGGTTGAAGGGCTCCCGGCAGTCCCGCCCGGTTTCGGAAAAAGTTCACTGATTATTTCGGGTTTTCCAGGCAATATTGAGATGCTCCTGTGACACTCCCAGCGGAAAAACATTATACGCAAAAATTATGTCAAAGTTCTGTCGGTTTTTCTGTTTTTCTCGGGTGATCGGAAGAGAACTCAAGTACATTTTCAGTGGGAAATGCCCGAATGTTTTCCGGTCGGAGCGCGATTTTCGAATGCAAATTTTGGAGCATTGCAGCTCCTGTGACACTCCCCGCGGAAAAAGATCATACGGGAAAATTACGTCAAAATTCTGTCGATTTTTCCGTTTTTCCGGTGATCCGAAGAGAACTCGAGTACATTTTCAGTTGGAAATGCCCAATTTTCCAGTCGAAGCCCAATTTTGGAATAAAAATTTGGGAGCGTCGGAATGTAGTTACGCACTTTCGTCCACCTGCATAACGACGGATTGAAACCAAAAATTTCGCAACGTGGAACGGAGCGCAGCCCGAGTCGGACGTTAAACTCGCAGTGGACACAAGTCGGCGTCTCACCGTGGGTCGCCCCCCCCCCCCCCTTCATCTCCCGGCCTCCGCAGCCGTATTTAATGGCCAATAAAAAGCTTACAATTAACCTAATTAAAAAAAAGAATACACATCCGTAAGTTATAGGATTGTTGCGAAAAAGAGCAAAAGCGGTGGCATAAAAGTTCCCGATGCGTTTCAGCGGAGACGTTAAAAATAGCCGGGGCGGCGCGCGGCGCGGGGAGCTGCATTGCCGGGCAGTCGATGAACCCACGTTGCGTTGCAACCTGGGGCTACGCTTCCACAGGCGGTGCGCGACGTGACGCATACCGCGCGCCGTGCGGCTCATACCAACGACGCGGAGAGTCCCTTTTTACTGAAAGTCAAGTCGTCATTTCTGATTGGCTCTCGTATTTTCACAGCGTTTGTGCATAATTTTGGCATGCAACATGGTCCCTTTTAGCATGAATACGTTCATATATTCAGAATTTTTCCAGTAAATTCGGTTTTAATCGAAGGAAATATGGCAAGGTTTGAACTCTCATGCGGCGCACAGTGGATCGAGTCAATTAGAGAGGTCGGACATGGAATTTTTGACTAAAACTGCAAATTTTGATGTTTATTTTGTCATATTTTAAATTCTGAGGGGTGTTTCGAACGAAAAATTTCACGAGAAAACCAATGGAACCACTTTTAGAACCTCAAAATTGTGTATAAATGGAGATATTAGCGTTTAAAGTTTCCAAATTTTGTGCGACCTCTCCTATTGACTCGATCCACTGTGCGGCGTTGATCCTTAGAATGGGAGAGTAGGACACCCTCTATAAATGTGCTGGAACGAAGGCGACTACGCGGGGATGAGGTCATCGACGGAGGTAGCCACACTCGGCGCACACTGGATTGAGAAAATGGGGAAGGTCGGACAAAATCCGAAAACTTCATAAGCTTGTAACTCCGTTCATACAAAACTTTGAGGATTTAAAAACGGTGCCACTGGTTTCATCGACATTTTTTTTTAAAGCATCCCTTAAAATTTAAAATATTACGAATTTTATATACATTGCAGTTATAGTAAAAAAACATTTCAATTCATCCAACCTCTCCGATTGACTCGATCCACTGTGCGGCGCTGGTGGCGAGCAGCCGGAGGCCGGGGCAGGGCGAAAAAGGAAGACGGATGTAAGATTCGACGTCCCTCTGACGTAAAGGCGTATCTCAATTTCAACGTGAGCCCTGTTTTACATATGGAGCCGTGCATTCTAGGGCTCATGCGAAAATAATACACGCCTTTACGTCAGAAGAGCGACGGATTGTGAGGTGGCGATAAGAATGGCGCATCGACCGATCACGCAGGCGAGCAAACACCTCTAAGTGATTGCTTATTAATAAATGAATGCTCGACTAGTGACATTCAACTTGACTCGACAACAAGTCAGTCGTGTGAGTACTCTCGCGCTACGCCGCAAAACATGGAGCCCAGTGCTTTGCAATATATCGATTTATCAGCCATTTAAACATATGAAAAAGGATCAGTAAACAGGGTGTTCGCAACGAAAACCTTAATAATCGATTCTTTACCATAGCTTCAAATGCGAAAATATCGATGATCGATCATTTACGCCTCGCTGCTGATGTAGCCCGTCCTTAGAACTACTCTCGCACAACTAGGATTCCCACTGAATATAATTTTTTTCAATTATTCAGAAATGGCACTTTGGATTTGGCCACCATACTGCATAGGGACGATATATTTTAGCGACTTTGCACTAAAATCTGAGCGACTTAATGGAGTGGGGCAAAAGTTATGTTCTGCGGTCAACACTACTTTAGGCCTGATGATGGTTGATGAGCAGCTTGTTGAGCGAAAATTCGCTGAATGATGACTGCTGAATGTCGAAGTGAGCACTAAGCTTGGCGTGTTTTTGAAAACTATGCCCTGGACACGCGTTTAAATTTTCGGGCGCACTAGATTGAATTGGCAACAAGATTCTCCGAAAATTCCGAGGAAAAACATTCGCAAGTCTTTCGGAAAACTCGTTATTTATATTTACACGCGTTTCCCCTTAGCTCGGTAGAGTATGCCTGAGCTCTAATCCTATTCGAAGGGAATTATTCGATGCCATCTTGGATTCAAAAGTACATATCCTATGAAATTCCGTAGTATATAAGGAATTTCCGATTATCCTAGATTCTAAAATTGTTTCATTGGCCAAAACACGGGTACCCTTCAACATTGTAATAATACTTGAGTACTTGGAGTATCCTTGAGTTCATACTGAACTCGCGCCTGAAAAAATTATTGTTTCATCTTACCAGCCATGGTGAACGATTCGCCACAAACATTGGGGCGGGGCATCAAAAGTACAGACATTGATTTTGAAAATTTACCTGCAACAGAAAACAGGGGCAATGATTACCAATTTGAAATCAATCATGTAACATAAGCTAAAATCATTGGAGGAGAATAAAAGGTTAATTTTCGGTTAGGGTTGATTGGGTCGCTTATTATGTACTATGTGTACTTCAATTTCTTGTGTGTACACATCAGCTGCGATGATCTGAAACGAACGTGAATAAAAAAAGATCGAACTTATGACCGAGAGCCTCATGATCGAAAAAGGGGCGAATTTCCGGAAATAAATGTAAAACCGAGCATAAAGCACAAACAAACAGGTTCTAAATTACTTTTGACTCAATTTAGCCGGCCGGAGTTACGTCTCGCGGTATTCTAGGCAGCTGCGCTTTTTATTTTGTTTATGGGCCCACCTCACCCATCCCCTAGCCCCGGCCCACGAGGGACTTGGGCTGGATCCGAAAACGAAATAAATTAATCGGCGTTACATAATAAAGCACGTCAATTTTAATCACGGACGAAACCGGGAACCGTTCGGAATCGGGCCGCGACGCGACGCTCCGAAAGTTGGCCGCCCGAGTCTACTTACGATTTCACCTCGTCTTTCCTCGAAAAACGTCGTGGCAAATTTGTGAGCCCTGTCAGTCCGGGCGCACTCCGAGATTTAGATTGTTTATTTATTTGGACGCGACTGTCGTGCAATCGGATCGCCTGTCACCTATCGTTCTTTTGATGCCACATCCCTTACATACAGACACACACCAAAAAAAAAAAAAAAAATTGGCTGCTAGAATTAATCATTTGATGTTCCATACCTTCCAACCAGTTCCACTCACCTATCCTAATTTCGATTTGTTCGACCGAATCAAAAGTCTAGGTCAGATAAATTCTTCCTCACTGTGAGACCCTTAACGTGGCACAGAGCGTTCGCCGTTACTTCACCTAGTAGGCAAAAACAGATCTTAAGAGTCAAAATAGTTGAACCCCTTTTTATTGAAGGGGTTTAAAGGTCGGAAGTTCCTAGTCGGGTAACCGTCAAGCAGCTCATTTCTTTCAGATTTCGTCCTTTTTTAGTCAGAAGGGCGTATAAAAACATTCCAAAATTTCATCTCGCGAAAATTGTTACTGGGAGAGAGATAGGCGTTTCTCGCTGCAAATTTTACTAATTTTCCTCCTAACTACGTGCACTAATCAGCAAAATGTCGGTCGGATATTGCATGGTCGTTATTGAAAAATAACTTGTTCAAGTAAACTTTCAAACCTTGGAATGGAGTTACATTACTCCGTGTGGAAGACTATGAGTCAGTTGAAAATCAATGCCTGTCTATATCGGTAAACTTTCCATGCAGAAATTGCAATTGTGCGAATAAGTTTTCGAATAACTTGGCGGGGATCCACTTGTTCCCGCTGATTCCAGTTGGTCACGGGTTTTTTCCACGAGCACGAGGGGGCAGCTCCCCCTTGCCCCCTCCAGGTCCCCTCTAGACCGTGTGGCGTGAGCCAATCGTTTAAACACCCCGCGGAACTTTTCAGCTCGGGACGTTTCGTGCCGGTAATCGCGGGTGTTTTCGGTCCCACGAGCATACTGCCGTGCCGAGGAATAACGCCGTTTAAGCCTTCGAGCGTTACCAAATTTCCTTAGATGAACACGAATTTTCGGGAAAATTTGTGAGCATTTTTGCTCCAATTTTTCAGATAATTTTCTTCGCAATTTCACCTAAATTTCCAAAAAATTTCAAGAAAAAATATTCATAACTTGCCTCAAAAATATGCATTTTATCGATGGAACTTTGGCAACTCTCGGATGTTCAGACGGTGTTCTTCCGTAGCACGACAGCATAGCAGCGGCAGCGTTTTCTGAGATCGCCGAATTTTCCCGGTAATTGCGCTCTAACGCTGCGGTCCGAAACAAGAACGTTTTAAGTCCATTCAAGATCCTTCCAGTTTTTCCCGATTTTATTTCATTATTCATAATATTATATCATTTACAAGCAGCAACGGGCAGTTTCCACACATTTTCCGAAAAAACCATCATTATGTCAAACAGTATATGAGAATTTCTGTATGAATGCGTGAGAGATCAGAGAAAGGAGAAGAGGAAGGGAACGAGAGAGAGGGAAAAGAGATGGACGCGTGCGAAAACACAAAGAGAGAGAGATGTTTTTCTTCCCTCCATTTCTTCTTCGTCTTCTTCATTTTCTTTTACTTTCCCTTCCTCTTTTTTTTGACATCATTTAAAGAATAAATTCTTCTGGTAAAATAGAGAGTAACGCCAATATTACTTGAGCTTGTTCTGAAGTTCGCCCAACTCTTAGGTGAACTGCTACTGCACTCGAACCCAAGATCTGATAAAAATGTACCGAAGCAGTGTTTTTCTTGTGTCCGAGTCCTTTATAGGAAAAATTATATAAATACATAAAGCAACAGAAATGTTTAGTCAAAAGTTCAAAATTATGATTCCTAGACGGCTCACTAAGGGAATAAGGGTGGAGAGGGGGAGGGGGGTTGCGTTGATTCCGAACACGACAGTGTATATGGAGCGAGTATGGAAGCGATCTAGACAAGGCTATTCAGGCTGCAGCTGGCTTAATATTCAAGCTTATTATCCACATCCTCATTTCAAACTAGGCCTTATCCTATTTAAACGCCAGCCGCCGGCTTTTGCGACGCGACTGAAATTGGCTGTTTGAGCGCTCCAGTGTCTCTGCTCTATCTCTCCTGTCAGTGATGAGAGTCGAAAAAAACATGGATACATTCATGGTTCCTCAGACCAGTTTTCCTCTTGAAGATTCGACTGATGTAGTGAAAATTACCCCCCCCCCCCCCCCAAAAAAAAAGGGTGTGAGAGAGGCGGCAAGAGGGCATTTTTGAAACTGGTCGGTGGTTGTATAGCTGGAATTTTTGATAGAACTGGTTTCACTGATTGTGAGTTAACGGTATTACAAGAAAAAGAAGGGTATTCTGCTCTTTCTGAGCCTGCTTATAGGTTAATTTAGACTACAATTTTCTTGCAGGAGCTTCTAAAGTAGGCTCTAATGGCAATGCTACAATTCTACAAAACAAAGTGACAGTGCTAGCCGAGACGGTTTATCTTACTTTGACGTTCAGAGGTCAAAGACTGGCATGCATGCAAAGAGTAATGCAGATAAAAAGCTCCAGACATCAGCGATTGAGAGATGAATAAAAAATAAGGCGATGAATTTGTAAGTTGAGATGAGTTTACTTTGTTCCCGCTTTTATGTAGATGTACGTCTGTCGCTTCCGAGCTGCGATAAGAGTCGCTCGCCGACCGCCAAGTATGTAGGTACGAAGCTATCAGACAGCTTGGGGGTGAAATGATGACATGAGAAATCCATTATAAAGGTTCCACATCGAGTGCAAAAAACGTCCAGTGTGGATTCCGCAGGTTAGCCGCAATGATTCAGAGTTTCGTCCGTTTAATTGTAAATCGTAGTTTTCCAGGCGAAAGTATGCAACTCTCTTCCAACGTGTTAAAATTAAATCCAATTTTATAACTACTAGAAAAATGAATAATTGGCAATTTCTGTTCAATTTCGCTAATTGTTTCAAGTAATTGGAAGTAATAAACGTGAAACTTTCAGTTAGAAACCCCCAAGATTCTTATGCTAAATGTATGTGGTTGAAAATTTTGCAAATTGAATCGATGTAAAAAGTATATTTAATTTCCAATTAAAAGGCTTTCGGTTTTAATAAAATACATTTTAATTACAATAATATATTGGTGATAGGTTTCAACTTGAAAATGTCAAAATGTGAAGGAATCGAGCGACACGATTGTTCTTATACCCGCACGAGGGACTTCCGTTCTTTTAGTGCCTTCAAGAAAGAGGGATACAACTATTCTAACGCTTATGAACTGTTTTTGCCTACCCGCCGAAATGAAGGCAAACGCTCTGTGCCACGCAGAGAGTTGCACGCAGTAGCGGTGAAATGTTATCTGACTCAAGCTTTGTTTTAAGTTTGACGTAACAGGCGGAGCTCTATTTCTTAGTAAAGTTTTTTAGTAAAATTCAATTTGCGAGTGGAAATGATGCAACTCTGAGATGAGGTTACGTTCTTTAGTCTCGAAAACGACGACTTACGCTCGTTCAGAATCCGTGACCGAAGAAAGAGCATTCGTTATATTTACGCTACTGAATGTAGAGTAAAACGGCGTAGAGTGCGAATTCTAGTGATGCTAGACCGCGCACTGCGCAGCGCCAGACTTTTATCAGACCGGCGATCTGGTGTCCAGTCGGCCCGGTCGGTTCGGCACACAGGAACAATGTATAACGCGCGCCATCACCAGACTTGGCTCAAAAATCGTGATTCTTCTAGCCTAAGGGCGTACGTCGATTTCCACATGAGCCCCAGAAAGCATGGATTAATATGTAAATCAGGGCTCACGCAGACGTCGAGATACGGCTTTCCGTCAGAAGGGCGACGAAACGTCGACGTCCCCGACTAAAAACGCCCGGCTTGTACACGTCATCCGACAACCCCGGCTCGGACCCGTGTTCAACGGCCATGTCCGCGTTCTTGTGTACATGTTCATTGCTCATGTTCGTGTACACTTCAACAACATTAACATCGCGCGGGTCAGGAAATTAAAAAAAATAAAGCTCCTTCCATGATCGAAAAGAATACATCATCCGCTGACTGAAATTAATTCAAGCCTTGGCGGAGTTGCCTCGTTTCAGGAATCGCATTGGGAAATGGACCACTAAGCGTGGTCAGGAACCGATGGAAAATCCCTGAATAACTTCAGGCTCTTGAAGGGAAGGAAAGGTCTACAGGGTACCTACTAATACACTAAGCCCTTATTAAATCCTGACTTTTACTGCTAAATCCTCATTTTTTGCGGAAAAAATGTAACTTCACAAAATTAGCTCGATTAAAAATCCGATCGGACAGCCGACTTTTCTCAGATCCTGATTTACGACCGATTTTTCCTCAAAACCTGATGAAATCGGGATCAAATCCTGATTAACTTCAAATCCTGATAGAATCGAGAAAATCCTGATGCTAGACACCCTGGGAGGGTCGGGGATTCCAATTGGAAAAAGTGCGGTGGGCTCGCTGACAGGCGGTCACAGAAACACACACTGCGTGCACAGAAAAAAGAAATTGTGTGCACTTTAAAAGTGACCTTGGCTGAAAAATTTGGATTGAGCGGGGCGTTTTGGCAGCGGCGTGGGTGCATGTGCACGATCCGAGCGTGCACGATGTCCGGCGGGTGCATCATTCTGCATTTGTGCATAATCAGAGGAAATTATGCCGGGAAAACACACACGTACGCCACTCACTCTCACGCGGATGAAATGGACTCACTCGAATCAAAGAAAGCTATGTCCATCGGGACATGAGCCCTGTCATGCATGTATTCTTACGGATTTCAGGGCTCATGTCTAAAACGCGAGAGAAGAACGGACCCGAGAAGGATCTGCGAGAGCAATGCTCCGTTCAACGTGCAGGGATCTTTCTTGATCTCATCCATCGCCGTTAGGAAAGTCCCATTAGTCTAGACTAAATGCCAGCGAAAATTAACGTTACGTGCTTAAGAGCATTTAGAGAACTTATGTGTGTGTGGGTGGCTGTGTTGGTGTGTGTGGCCTGTTTATCCTTCTGCTGGTGCAGTGGCTACAAACAATTTCAACTTTTCTGAGCCACCTCACGAGAGTGCAGGATCTACCCGGTCTAAAGGAATGGGGAGAAATAGATGGGGGAAAACGGGGGAACCCACTCAGATTTTTTAAAGGTTTTTTTTCTTCCAGAGTTCCTGATCATGAATATTGATTGAAAACGAGGGAAACACTCTGTGTGCCAGCTCCGTCCATAATTACATGCGCAGAAAAATGTGATAGAGATGTATAACATGTTGGTCTAACGCTTCGACCCCTTGGAAATTCGGACACTTTAAAGCCCGATTATTCTCCTAGGAGTATCGCTGACATTTTTCCAGCCCAGGATATGTCACAAAATAAGTTGTCAGGAGGGTTCACGGTCGAGCGTATTTTTCGACACCTTCCATTCGATCGCAGGCCTCTAGAATCTCAGGACTTGTGCCCAGACTCGAAAGCTCAATCAGTCCGAAAAATGGAGAGACTGGAATGAAGTCAGCATCGACACATTTTACCCCTTCACTTGAAATGAGTATCCGTCTAACGACTTGACATCGGTAGAAGAACCATCCATCAAATATTCCACTTCAATGGAGCCTTACTGATTCATTGAATATAAATACTTTAAACGGGGATGGGGGGACGACGACGACGACGACGTGTTTGACCGAGGAAATTGCGACACTCAGCAAAGTCAAAACGAAGGGGGAGGAAATTAGATTTAGGGTCAATCGACCAGGGGGGGGGGGGGCACAAGACGTAGCCCAGGGCCGCAGGGCACGTGATATACACACTTAATTGCCGCGGGCGCACCGCGGGTAGACCCGAACGGGGGGATGGGGGGGGGGAGGAACTGCGACACGGAAAAAAGGAGGGAGGGGAAGCCGAGGAGTCCATTTATTTACGTTGTTAAGAAGCACAATGAAACAGAGTCACATTACAAATTCGAGCTGGGGGCACCGGGAGGGCGGCAAGGGACGGCTTTTATTGTGAGTGAGGTAATACAGGAGATGATTTGGGTGTGTGCGGTTACACCACGGGACGGTTTCATCGTTTTCATCACGTCGTCGCTCCGGCCCAGTTAATGATGTCGACTCGCGAGTTGAGCGGTGGCGATTCCGTGTCCTTCCCAATTGGCAACACTGAGATCGGCAATTTGGTCCATTTAAATGTCCGGAGAACAATCGATACAAATATATGAGGGAATCGATCGGAGGTGCGCCAATCGGGTGAGAACTCGAAATAACCACTACAGCAAGAAAACCGATAACGACCCCGGTTTTTGTAAGGCAGTCCTGGACCCCCCTCCCTCCCTTTTGGTGGGATAACACGTTGCTTTGGGTTTCAAATTCCCTGATTTTTTAGAATTTTGGACCATGAAACGCCCTACTTTCTCCCTGACTTTTCAATTTTCTTCTCGGCGTGATTTCTCATACTAAACGTAACTTTTCACGGGCAATTTTTGGCGCGAGGTATCTTGAAATTGTCTTTGGAATGGAAGAAAATTTCGAAGGTTCTACAGAAAAATCCTCAGGCTTTTCAGGGGCAGAACTCCTCGACTTTTCATGACTTGGTCACTCAGTTCTTATAGTCTTAACATTGTTGTCACATAGCTCATACATACAAAAGAGCCGCTCAAACAGCGCTCTCTGGCGCTCCGCGACGCCTAACCGTCACAACGGCCCTACAGCCCTTCCGGTAGTTGGCACTTCCTTCATTCGTTGAAAACTGTCCGTCGCCACCCTTTCAGCCACCCTGTGCAGAGGCGGATCCAGCAATCCGGCAACACCGAATTTCCTCCATTTAAACCTGTGCTAAATAATCGATTCTTGTCAAAGCATCTGGCCCCTCCAAGAATCGATATATTTCCATAGGTTTAAATGGAGGAAATCCGATGTTGCCAAATTGCTGGAACCGCCAATGACCCTGTGTAAATTATTCCTTTGGAAAAACTTGAGTCGACACTTTAATGAGCGAGCGACTTTGGAAAATTAGCTGTGGCACGAGGAATCGAAGGTGGAATGAATGATGCCGGCGGGAGAGGGGAGGAGGGGGGGCAGGCTGTGGGTGGTTGAGCTTTGCCCCGTTGTGACGTCACGGCGGGTGCCCGCCCCTGGATCTCGTTACAAATGGCCCTCGATCACGTTAACAAATTCCCGCCGATTTGACGGCCGGCAACTACTTTATTCGAGTCCCTCCCGGCGCGGGAGATTGCGTGGGGCGGCGCAGGAGAGGGCGAGGGCGACCCCACCTTGTTTTAACCCTTGAAAAATTGATAGGTTAGGCGGTTTCCGACTTCCTCCGCACTCGACACCGCGATCCTCGAGGAATTCCTAATAAATTCGGGCAGTTTATCGAGGACCACCGCCACGCTAACATCCTTGCCAGATAGGGCAAGAACCCCGCTAAAAAGTTCTGCATTGCCCCTTGAATACGACGAGAACTAGAGGTTACGCCCCCAGGCCGCTACGCAGCCCACGTCCCAGGGGGCACCTCGCGCCCTCTAAGGATTTCTTGGGAGTTCCTGCGAGTTAATATAAATGGAGGAGCTTTTTTGAGACTATCCGCTATTAATAGTCGAAAAAATCATGAATATCGGCCCGGTGAATCAATAGAGCGAACTGTGACAAAAACTGAAAATTCGTAATGTTTAAATGGGAGAATTCACAACTTTATTACGTAGTATTTACAAAAAAAAAAAAAAAAAAAAAAAAACCTGGGCCGAATTTCCAAAATCTGGATACAGAATGCTGATCTAGAGGCGATTATCAACAAATTAACCTAAACGTAAGGTTTCGGTTAGTTTTTCTTTGGGTCACATTGACCAAATCTTTGGGTTGAATTTTTGCGACCTCGTTCTACATCTGGCTGGAAAAAAGTAACTCATAGTGACCGAAAGTAACCATGAACACAGGGATTCTCAACGGTGCGGGAATAGTTCGAGGGCCTCGACAATTTCGAAGTATTTCCATGGGATTTGGCATTAACGCACGGGCGTTCGGTAGGGTTTCAAAAGGCATACTTAAAAAGTAAAGTGCCCTCGGAGCAGCGGAACTCGGAACTCGCCCCCGGCGGCGGCGGCGGCGGGCGGGCGGGCGGGCGGGCGGGCGGGCGAAAGCACGAACCAATGTTTACCGGGAGAAAGTGAAACCGTGGAAATTCGGTCTGCTCCCAGCCAACTCGGGAGCCCCGCGGTCTTTATTTAAAACCTGAAGAGAATACATTAAATCCCGGTAAATCAACACGTATAGGTCAAGCGGTGCGGAGCGGGGCACGTGTCCAAGAGGGCGACGCGGGCGCCAGGATACGAGAGGGGCGCAGACCAGTTGCCCTCGGCATCTCCGGGCGCTGCGCCCGGAAAAACCTCAGTGCCTGATTTGCACGGTTGGAGGTGGGTATTCAAATCAAAATGAACTAAATCCATTGTGACATAAGCCTTGTCGTGCGTCTAATCTTATGGATTTTAGAGCTGATGTCAGAATAGATGTAGTTCTTTTTTATATAAATGCGTCCAATTCGTCGTTTCTCAGCCGAAGGAACTTACCTCCATTTCAACACTGCGACGACGACTCAATTTTCTACACCCCCCCCCCCCCCCTCTAACTCAAATTTCTATCTGTGCTATTCCTCTCAAAGCTTTTGCTGGTGATCCGAATAACAACCAAAAGCACTGTTGCAAGATCCAAGGATTGCCTTGAAAAGACGAGTTTCTGATCCGCGAGAAACGTGTTACCGAGCTTTAAAAAGCACAAAATCAGCTTTTTTAGCTGAGACCTAGAATAGTTATTTTATGAGGTTCGAACCGGCCTGAATTTATGTTGTATAGAGTTTCCCCTTCAGTTTTTTCAGGTATGAATTTTGCAGTGTTTCTGGTTACGATCCCTGAAGTTGATGGACTAGAATGAAAATGAAAGAAAGCTCGCGTACCCCAAAACTAATCGATTAGGTGTGCTGCATGAAAGCCCGATTGCCAATAAATCACTTAATAAAAAAATGGACGCTGAGAGGGAGGATACATACAAGATACTTTTCGCAACTGTTTTTGACCTTTCATTGCGAATGTAAATTGTGGAAGATAGTTTGTAAGTCTGAATGTTATTCTTACTAGAGTCCCTTTATACCCAGAGTTAAGACAACTCGATTATCAGCTGACTGGCAGCCGGCCTTGGCTGGCCATGGAGGCCGAAACGAGTGCACCCAAACGAACGATATTGAGGGGTAAGGATCATGGAATCCTGCGATGTCTGTCACACAAAAACAACAACATCAACAAATTGATCAATTAAAAAGAAAATGAGATTGGTTTGTGAGTAATTTCTTAATCTCTTTTCATTTTGGACCGATGGAAATGACAATTTACTCTTGATAAACCACAATTAGGTGATATTTTCATTATTCTTGTTCACATTCGAGGTACCGCCATCTTGGTGCACTCGTTTCGGCCTCCATGAGCGAGAACCAATCAGAATTGGATTTTTTTTTAGGCCACTTTCAGCCGAACCAAAAGTGAGTTGTCTTAACTCTGGGTATAAAGGGACTCTAATTCTTACTTTGGATTTGCAGCAAAAACTTGACAATGACGTTTGACGTGGACGCGTGATAGGTTGGGGCTGTCTCGGTCTCGGGATCGTGACGAAACCAAACTGGCGTCGTCGTCAACGGAACGACTACACCGGAACAGCGTTGCCGCAGTTGGCAAAATCAATCTAAATTTATGTGGAGATCTGGGCGAAAACAGGTATATTTTCGAGGCTATACCGCAACGCCAGCGCCGGGCTTGAAGGCGAAGCTGTCTGACGGTGGGATGGACGAATGGACGTCGTCTCCACGTCGTCGGGACGCCGCGCCGGCGACGGAGATGGATCTGGACGACACCGACGACGCCGCCGCGCAACGCCAACGGACGTCGCGACGTCTACTCACGCCGCACAGTTTACAGAATAGACTCTCCACGACTAAAACTCAGGATTTGTTGAAACTTAAACTTGGAATCAGCTGCGGTGGAATAGTCCGTTCTGGCTTGAAAGGTGGATCGAGTTATTGGGCTTGTTGCTAACTTCAGCTAGAGCAAAATTTTATAGTGATAGGCTCAGAAAATGAATGCATTCCTCTCCGACTTCCATAAAAAATTGAAAGGTCCCCTTCTTATTTCTGTGCACCCCCACTTTTAGCGTGTCCTCCGCGCCAAGCCATGCGTCTTTTATTTCGCCTTCATTGACGTGAGACACTACACGCCTACCACAGGGGACGAACAGGGTGTCATCAAAATGTAAGCAGTTTCCGTGATCTGCCAGCCGTGTTTTAACAATTTGAGGAGGAATTTCGATAGTTTTTCTCTTTGAATTTTTACAAATAATACTAAGGTCGAGATTTCTGATTCTTAGCAACTTTCAACGCTCAAAGTGCACTCCCTTGTTTTCAGCCTTGTTTTAAATCTTAGGTATCTGAGGACTCAAAGTAAGAAAACTCGTGATTTTCCTTAAAAATAAATATTTGACGAGCAAAAATTTGGCAACGCCTGCATTTTTAACGGCATTTTCCCAAGATTTGGCATCGTTGCGCGCGGCCACCCGCGCGGTGTCATCGCGGGCGCGAGCGCGCTGCGACGCGGTCGCGCGTCTATTTCTGGACTCTGGCTGTCGCCCGCTCGGAAAAAACACCGGGTTTCGCAAGAAATTCCGTGCGTACCGGCACAAAACAACATCACCGGCGGGACTTCCTCCACACACGCATAAACACATTTTAAGGCGTGTTAAACACCGCACATTAACGCGTGTTCAACAGAGCCTTTTCCCTCGATGACTGTTCATTATTTTCAGTCAATTTTTCGCGCTCTCCCTACCTACCATTCACTGAGAGATGCCTTTTCGAAGACGTGGATAGAGTCCGACAGAGAGGAACCAGGTTTCCGTGACAAACAGGGATCTAGGGAGTTTTTAGCCTTCCAATTTTTCAAATTAGCCTTCTATTGATGAAACCTCTATTTCCACAGAATTTTCAAAAAAATTGATTTTTTGAGGGCTCAGTACGTGTAAATTGCCGCGATTTTGCCAAAAAATAACATGATTTAACCGCAGATTTGGAAGAAAAGAAAAAAAAAGAGATTTTGCCGGCTTTCCCATAAAATATCGCCCCCCCTCTGGTAATCTCCCACCCCTTCCCCTCACCCTTGGTATCAAACTAGTGGTGCGCTCGATAGTTGCTGGGAAAAACACCAGAATCATTCAGTGGGTTCCTCCTTGAATGGACTTTGCTCTTAGGGCATTGACGAGACTGAAGTTATTAGAAGCATAGAAGAAAATAATTTTTTGTTTTTTTTTCATAAATTTAACTTACTTCGTTGGATGTACACAAAAATTCTAGTGTTCCATGATAGAATTAAAATTTTGAAACTACAACTTTTCGTGATGAGAAATAGAAAACAAATTCTTGACCAAGCAGACTCCTTATTTTCCGAAAAAAAAAAAAAAAACTGTTCGTTTCTTCGAAGCGTTATCCACATCGCGGAGGGAATTTGAGGAATAAAGCACGGCATGACTTTGCGTGCCATGCCCTCGGGTTAATTATTTCAGAATAAAGATGAGTAATTCTCCAGACTTTGGTTGCGCAACTCCGAGTTCTAGATAATTCCAGTGGATGACCGTCGCGGCTCGATGTCAGGTAGCTTTTCGAAATTCCCGTCCGCGGAGGAGACTCGAAGTCGATAAAACCTCGTTCAATCCGGCAACGGCGCATTCAACCAGTTTCCGAGGACGAATCGATAGTTATCCCGATTGAGCAATGGGAAACGTAACGGCCGCCGTTCGATAGACACCGCAGTCAAGTCGAGGGAAATCCTCACGGGCGCGGATGGGAAAACGGTGGATTTCCGAGGAAAGTCGGCAAGGCTGCCCGGGGAACTCGTCTCCGGGCGGAGAACCGGTTGCCCGATCCGCGGAAGGAAGAAGAAAAAGAAGGAAAATTACGAGCATTTTCCATAGCCCCCGTCTAGATTCCTCGATCTAATTAAATCAGCGGGCGTCTGATGGAAACATGAGGGCAGTTGCCCGGAAAAAGCGAGGGGGTTCTGATTGCTCGAACGAACCGGGGAGGGAAATTCTGGCGTAAAGAAAAACATTCAAACGTCGACCAAATTTTCCCCGTTAAAATACTGATAAATTGGAAAAGCGGAGTATTATTGTAGAATTCCTTGAAATTATTGTAGAGACACGAGATAAAAAAAATTCAAAGAAAAAGATTCACAAATTTTCCGGAGAAATCGGCATTCTATAGGAAGATATTTTGCAGCATCTAAGTGTCCATCTGAGGTTTTCTTCTTTAACACGGCAGTATTGTCGTGCTGCGACGTCATTGGTTGGCGCTGCGTATATCTGACGTCACATAGTGATAACTGAAAAACTGTCTTATATTCAAACATGTGTCTTCTTGGAGTAAAATGTAAGGGACTAAAGGACTTGAAAAACTTGTTTTGACAAGGAATCCAGATAATTCTATGTTATCAACGGGAAATATACGCATCTGGGGGTTCCTCCTTTAGAATCGATCCGTCAGCGTTCGCGTGTGACGCGATCAAAAGTGAGACGAAGTTAACTTCGCGCTCACGAGAAGTCTTAACGATGTTACGAAACGATAAGCCGTTCACAAAGGCTCGTTCTCACTTCTGGCCCTATTTTTTTCTTCTTTCAGCGCCAAATTTTCACTACTATGACTCGTTTCACGATTCACGAGATGATAATATAGAAATTAACTCTAGCGTATGAGTGTTTTAACACCAGCTCCTATGTAAAAAGACATTCCACTCAATGTTCTCCTTAAATCCTTCGATACTACTATTGCTGCTCCTTGGATCCTGTTTTGCCTACTCTCTAAAATGAAGGAGAATCCACTTGCGCGAGACTTCGCGACATTGTCGGCGTTTTCCCTCAACAGCGTCGCCTACCCAACGGGCGTCATTTCAGGAAAATCTAAGAGGGAGAACATTTTTAAGTTACAACATCTTGGGAAAAGCCAGAAAACTGATGAAAATTAAACCCAAAAGAAGTTCAAATTTAGAGAGCAAAAATGGAAGGAACTAATAAAGCTCCTCCATTTCTGAGTTTATTTCCTTCCATGCAAATTGCATTCTTCATAGCTTGTAGGCGCCGCAGGGCTTCAACTGGACAGGATTCGCTCCAGAATCACGAATAGCGAGCCAAGTGCTGCGCATACATAACTTAGGCGCTACGAAAGTAGAAAATTTTAATTTCGGGTGCAATCACGGAGGAGGTGCAATAGCCTACTTACTCGGGATTTACGTTGGCGCCTAGGCAAGCCGCGGACGACGGTGGGGGTGGGGGTGGGGGTGGGGGGTGCGTTGCGCGAGAAGCTACTAATAAAAAGTCCGCGCACGTATTTACTTACGTGGGACATGAAATATGAGCCGCCCGGTATGCCCACGTCTGCCTGGCTGAGGAAAAACGCCGTATGAACATTTGGATGTTGCCAATTTTCTCCTTAAAAATATTCACTTATGAAGAAAGGTATGCATTTTCTCTCTTGCAATTTTCAGGTATCTTGCGTTCAACTGCGAACAAAATAGTCTGGAAAATTTGGAGGAAAATATTTAAATTTTTCTGGGAAATTTTTTGTTTTCATCCGAGGAAATTTGGCAACGTCTAAAGGCTAACACGACGTTTTTACTTGTTATGACAGACTAGTAAGTGCAATTTTCGCGGCTCAGATAAATTAGGGATAAATTGAGGCAACTTTTAAATGCGCGGGCGCCCGGAGGCTTGAACCATCCTTATGTCCAGAGCTGCCGACCGAAATGGATAAATTTCCCCATTTTTCCTGGCAGCATCCGAGACCATCACAAAAATACACCCAGGCTATAGTCTTGACGCTCCGATCTGTTCCTGACTAATCGGAGGGTCCTTATTCGGAGTTTCCAGCTCCGTCCTCTCGCCGGTAAGATGCCGTGCCGCACTGTGGATCGAGCCAATGGGAGAGGTCGGACAATATTTGGGAACTTCAAACGCTTATAACTCCTCTTATACAAAACTTCGAGGCTCGAAAAGTGGTTCCATTGCTTTCGTCGTGAAATTTCCTACTAGAAGCGCCCCTTAAAATTTATAATGTGACGAGATAATCATCAAAATTTGCAGTTTCAGCCAAAGATTTAATGTCCGACATTTTTAATTGACTCGATCCACTGTGTGCCGGCTCCACGCAAAATTGCTTGGAAGATCCATCAGCAATTTTCAGCCGGTGGCAACGTCAGACGCCGCGGAAAGACGCTCCTAAGGTTCCGTACCTGTAACTAATGTCTCCATGCGTCAAGCAACTCACATTTTTGGATGTGCCCACTTTTCTGCGCTGCGTTAAAGTCGCTGAAGTGATTCCCGCATTTTGTCATCTGATCTTGGCGATTCCTCGTGTGGTTGAGCGCGATCAAATTTTTAAAAAGGTTTTCTTGTGTCAAATTACCCCAAATCCAGCCTCCGTGCGACTAATGTAACCCTAATTTTTCCGCTGAGCCTCTTAAAAAAGCCCAGACTAGAAAGGTTTCACCAACGTTGACCAAACAACTCATTGGTTTCCTAGCAAATGGAATATTGCGACATCTAAATGTACTTGCGGCGTTGTTCCTCGGCGAATCAGCATTTTTGGCGTCGCGACGTCCAGCGTCCCGTCGCCGGATGTGACGCACGAGAGGGACCGGGGGGGGGGGGGGGGCTACAAGGTGCGGGCGGGTGCAGAGGGGCGGAGCCCATAATCCGAACCATAAAGGATAGCACTGGCTCGGATATCCATTATAATAACCTTGACTGGAAATATAACGCATCATGAGCAGAAATCATGAAATGCAAGAGCTCCGCTCGGCTAATTACACATGCAGGTGTCTATTATCCGTTGGAAATCAAGGTTGGCACGGTGCAGCCCCCCCCCCCCCCCAACATCATCCCCCCACGCGGTCGGTCGCGTCGCGTCGCGCCGATCTGCCCATCCGCGATGATCTTGATTTCCCCCTCCCCTTCCCCCGCTCGATGCGCTGTTCCGTGCCCCTTTGTTCGGATGCAGCGTGCAAAGCTTGTGCCGATGAATCATGCCACTCTCGCGTCCCGGCGCGGACGGTGCATTGCGACCGGACGGTCGCTTATCGAATCGTTATCGAATGACTTCTATCGATAGAAATCATTGCTACGAGGGCACGGGGGTTCAATATTCCATGTCTCAACATTCCAACATTTCCGAAACCTCGGTGAGGACACAGTAATTGAACGAAGTCTTCGGCGACTAAGTGAATATGATTCTCGAGACTTTCAGCGCTGAAGAATCCTGCGCTGGAAGATGGAGTACAGAGCGAAGAACAGGCTCGAACTGAAGTTAAACCTCGGCAAAACTCGAACCGTGTCCAGTCCAGTGCGGCACTGCGTTAGAGCTTTGAAATCCCAGGAAAAACATCTTATGAGCGTCCAGATGCTGCCAAATTCTCTAGAATAGAAAACTGATCATCTCAAGAAATAACGTGTTTCTTTTCGAGTTCTCTTCGGAGTCATTTACACTATTTGACAGAGTGTGCGTGAAAATTTTGAGGAAAACTGTCCGTTACTTCCCTCGAAAATGAACATATTTTTCCAGGCTGGTTCGGCAAAACTCCGGTGTCGATACGGCATTCTTGCTAAGCGCGGCGCACAATGGATCGAGTCGTTGGTGAGGTCGGACAAAACTTGGAAACTTTAAACGCCCATAACTCCGATCATACAAAATTTTAGGTTTTAAAAGTGCTTTCCATTGGTTTCCTCGTGAAATTTTCTTCTAGACGCACCCCTTAAAATTTAAAATAAGACGAATTAAACATCCAAATTAACAGTTTTAGTTACCAATTTCATGTCCAACCTCTCCAATTGACTCGATCCACTGTGCGGCGGAGCCTCCCACGACCTCGTCAAGGTTGGGGACTAATCATAATTAATACCTATCATGCTCGCTGCCCGGCTGCTCGGCTCCTCCTCGGATGCGCGGGGCGAGCCCCCTGCCGCCGCCCCCCCCCCACGAGGGGCCCGAACCACCCGATCTTAAATCCGTCCTGCCCGATCGCCGGCCGACCGGCCAGGTCGGCGGTTTAGGTTTAACAACTTAATAAATTGAAATATCTTTTCGGAACGTCCGCGGATACCGCGTTGCCGTCGGATTCTGACCCTACGTTCGAATTTTGGGTGCTGAGTCGTGGAATAAACTCATAGAAATTGAAATTTCATGATACACTGATTTTGCACGGGGAGATTTTGACGTTTCGTGGTAAGCGCATCGTGAGCTAACTTTACAGCCATTTTTACAATGTTCTTCTTTGATACCAGGGAGGTTGGGGAAAAACAGATTTCGTCACCTTCCAGGCAAAGTATCACAAGCGCCATGCGACGTTTAAAACTTTCCGCCGCCATTTTATTTCTTTACTGAGAAATTGTTGGTTGAATCTGTTTGGAAATTTCACTTAATTTTATCGGCAGCACAAAGAAAATTCAGTGAAATTTTCGGACAGCTTCGTTGAACAATTTCTCTGTAAAAAAATAAAATGGCGGCGGAAATGTTTAAACGTCGCATGGCGCTTGTGATACTTTGCCTGGAAGGTGACGATTTACAAAGGGGTGTAGGAGACGTTTCCATTTCCAACGCATGAATTTTAGCAGATCGGACTGGCACCAGTCTGTCATAACTTTTACAATAGTAATTGTTCAGTTTAGAAACCAAAGATATTGAAATAGACACGGTGAAAAAAACCTCGTGCGTGGGACCCGAAGTTTAGGTCGTATGGATCACTGAAGTTTTCGGATTGAGCATATGAACACTTTAGGTCTAGCTGTCGAGGTTCGGATCACACATCTGAAACTTCAGTTCTTGCATCTGAAGTACTTCAGATGCTCAATCCGAAAACTTCAGAGATCCATATAACCTAAACTTCGGGTCCCGCGCACGAAGTTTTTTTCTCCGTGTAAATATCATACTCTTATGGCGACAAGTCCTAATAAAATTTGGCTTTCTCGTTTAATTCGGAAACTTGGAGTAGGAAACAGAGTAGTCAAATGGCAACGCTGAAACAATTTAATTGGCCCCCGTGGCTTGGAGTGCCGTGTGCTGGCTGCTCATGGCACCGCTGATTCGAGCCCAGATAATACGCCAAAAATGGTACTCGTGAAATACTCTTCTCCGGGGCCTGGTTCCGCCCGCTTATGGTTCTCGTACGGTTCCCGAGATCCTAGCTCGGCACTACCGTGTCAATGTTGGTGGAAGTTACGACGTGGGCGCAGTGGGAGTGGAAAAGCAACAGGGAAAGAACCACGTAAATGAAAAGGAGACGCACGGACATTTACGCGCTTTTTGATTGCAGCCCGTATCCCGGCTTCAGTCATAACCCTCATAAAAGCCCCGGCAAAATGTCCTGCGGTTCCCCTGCGCGAAACGGAGATTTATGGGACAAGCACAAGGTTTCCGGGGACGATCTCGGGAAGATAATGCTGAGGTGAAGTGTTTTTCTTGGGTATTCTCATTAAAACTCCCGCCGGGATTCTATGAGGTAAATGCTGAGGCGCGGTTTCTGAAAAGTATGAATGTTGAGATGATTTCATCCGCGTGGCAATCGACGCAAGAATCGTATCTTCCACGCCAAGTTGTAGCCAAATAAACCGACTTGATTCTAGGTCCCTGATTTTTCCATTGGTCAATGAAGATATTGCTGGTGTCTGAAAAATCGTGAATTTCATTCGTGGTTCAATTTTGACTTTCACTCTGAATATACTAAGTGAAACGAGCACGAGAATATCTTCGGTTTCTGACGGTGCATTCTCCTACCCTCAATTGGACGTTTTTTTGCCAAACGGAACTGTGTGCATTAAAACATGAGCCCTGAGACCCATAGGAATATAGGCATAACAAGGCACACGTCTAGTTCCGTTTGGCAGAAATACGTCCAATTGTATTTTGCTCCAATTTCTCTTACAAGAGAAAAATTTCATTACTGTGTCTTCAGCTTATCAAGCACTTCATAAAAAACAATTAAGTTTCCAAGTGCAAATTCTCAATTTCTAAGAAAATTTGGAGGGAAAAGTTTTGGACTTAATATTTGCTAGTTTTTTGAGTCGCTAGAAATAACATAACGAAACTTTCCGGAAAAAATTGCTGATTTCCAATTATTCTGGCGCACGTACAGTTAAAAAGTTTGATGTAGCTTACCGGGCTGAAGTACTCATCATAACGTAGGTAAATTTTCAGCTGAGACAGTAAAATATTTACCTGAAATCAAACAAAAAAAAACCGGGTTAGGAAATTCGTCTGGATGGTTTAGAGGTTGTGAACATAACTCAACAACGCAATAGTGAAGAGAAATATGAAAATGTGCTGTTCACAGCTTGTAAATGATTCGAAAACACAACGCGCGGAAAAAGTATCTCCGACGTACAGAATGGTTCATTTTACACCTACAGTAATCGATGCGGCCGGTTTCTGGCGATGGTAAAATTGATTTAATTACACCTCCGAGTAAAACTTTAATTAACACGGAAATACGGTCAAAAGGGGCAGAGCTGATCTAGCGGCGAATTATTTTTTGTAAACTATGCGTCCGTCTATTCTTTTGTGGCTTGTTATCTCATTGATCTGTAACGAATCTGTAAAACAAGCGAGGAAAAAATTTCAGATATAGAGAGAGAAAAAAAACCCGCCGGATAGAATCCTAGTAATTACGCTTTGGTGGTGTAAAAATAATTATAGAGCAAAGCACGGAACGCTCGGATCTGTGAAAAATCTAGCTGGGGTCGGATACAGAAGCCTGGCGTGGAAAAATAATGAGACTTCGCTGGACCGCAATGAATGGTTGAGGTTATCGTTGCATAATTGGATCGAATATTTGTGCTTTATGAAAAATGAACACTAGCCTTGAAACTTGCGGCTGCGATCACGTTACGTTACGTGACGCTAAGTTACCTCACGTTACGATTTTATATGTACTGTAGTGTTAAGAATTTCTAGACAACTCAGTGATGAGTTAGTGCGGTCATTACTGAGTCGTACTTGGACAATTAAGTTCATCGAAAAGTGACGATGAAAAAGAAGCTTAAAGGCGACTTCCGGACCCTTAAGTCCTATCCACCATGTCGGCGGGAGGGAAGTTTCTTAACTTTTTCAATGAGGGTAGACTTCCCTCGCATAGCTACGTCCAATTAATCGTTCCCTAGACGCAATTGAACTACATTTTTCAGTAGGAAACATTACTATTTTTGGCTCATTTGATAAACAACGTATAAGTCATTGGTTTCCTTAGCGGATAGGGGCTTTTGTGGGTCCCCCAGGAATAGGAGTTCCTTATTGCGAAATGCAGTCCAATAGATTTCATCGCGGCAATAATTACTCTTCCTCTGAGTACGTGATAGTTCCTCATTTTCGTACTGATTGACGAGTGTGAGACAACAAAACCCACCGGAGAACGGTGAGAGTCGTTGAGCGCTTTTGACAAGTCATAAAAATTGCTCGCACCACCCCCGCGCGGGCGACGATCCCGTCTGCGCGGAGTCGCTTTCGTTATTATAAATGAGCTTGTTTTTGGGTTAGTCCGATCGAACGATAAGAGGGCGGCGGCAGCGGTGACGACCGAATAAAGCCACGCTTCCACAGGCAGCGTGTGACGAGGAGATGGTTGGCGCGACCGGGCGGAATTTGAGTACCCTCAAACAGAGATCGGAAAAAGAGACTCTCAGGAAGTTAGGTATCAAAAAATGGTGGCGACTCAGGAGGTTAAGGGATTGTTGCCGATCTTGGACGGGTGTCATCTGCTTCACTTGTTGCCTAACCTAACCATAATAGAGGTCTAGGTAGAACAGAGTGTCTAGCTTTTTTCCCATTGTGGGAAATCCTGATTTTTGACTGTTAAATCCTCATTTCCAAAACCCGATTTTTTGCGGAGAAAAAGAGGCGAATGTAAGTTCACAAAAATATCCCCATAAAAAAATCCGATCGGACGGCCGACTTTTCTCAAATTCCTCGAATCCTGATGAAATCGGGATTAAACCCTGATAGAATCTGAATGATGGGAAAATCTTGATGCTAGACACCCTGTTGAACGAAAAATTTCGAATAAAATACAGAAAATGGGGCTGGAAACTACTTGCAAGTGAGGTTCATGGTATTAACAACAAATGGGATCCAACTTTTTGTTATTTTGAATCATTCGCATGCATTGTCTGCCTTTTCAAGAGCTCTGTGAAACCTGGGATGGCCGAGCCATTCAAAATGGGTTCTCCAATGACCGTACGTAACCTGGATTCAATGATTTTAAATCTGCGTGTTGCCTATGAGAAGGCGATTCGCTTTGCCGAAGTCAGTAGCAACGGTCAGGTTTGAGAGCTGTCGCACCCGCACTCACGCGGCGTTTCCGTCGCAAGCCGCTTGTGGAGCCGTGGCTCAAAAACGACAAATTGCGTGTGATGCGCGACGCGGTTAATTTGCCTCTTTCTTCCGAATCGGGCAGAGCGCTTGTTCGATTGATTTTTGATTATCGCGGTTGTTAAACTCCCGCCGCGCCGCCAAGTTGGGAAAACTGCGTTTCCTTCATATAAATATGTAACATGATCGATAATTATCGAGATGCGCTGCCGATTGTTCAAGATGGAATTAAATGGATGAGATAGAGTATTGCCGATTTGCAAGAATCGCCTCCGTTGATCAATTACATTGTCACGACTCATCATACTCAAAAAGAGGGAGTATTGATAACAGACTCGTTATCAAGACGTATAATTCAATTACTGCACACATGCACTTCTTGGTATGTCTTCTGTTATAAATGGGCGAACAAGTGACTGTTTAACCAGGGTGTCTAGTTTCTTTTCAATTTAGGAAATCCTGATGGAGTCCTGATTTTTCCTGATTTTTGACTGCTAAATCGTGATATCATAATTTTTCTAAATCCTGATTTTTTGCGGAGAAAAATTAATATTTCGGGATCAGCTTATGCGAAGGCAGAACTCAAAAATTTCAAACTGCTGACATTTCCTAATCCTGATTTTACGACCAATTTTTCCTCAAATCCTGATGAAATCGGGATTGAATCCTGACTGACCTCAAATCCTGATAGAATCGGGAAAATCGGGAAATTCCTGATGCTGTTACAGAATATTCTTCCAACATAGTCATACCTAGGAAAATCGGCGTATGATAAAAATCAAGAAAAATTGTTATTTTCCCTCATGAAATTCGCCGAGAATCATAAAGAAAATTGAAAATTGTTCCTGAAAATCTCCGAGGAAAAATTTTCATGACTTCTCTGGAGTATTTGTTAAGAGAAAAGCTAGCAACTTTCAAAAGTTCACATGAAGTTCCTCTTTAGCAGGGCAGGGCACTGCTCGGAATAACCGGAAAATTCAAAGGACAGCAGCACTGCGGCAATTCAACCGCAGGTTAATTGAAACGGATTCGGTGGGGCGAGAGGGTGGAAAAGAGAGGGGGCAAAGGGGGGAGGGGGCAAGCCTACGCGCTGCCTGCACAATCGATCATATTGACAATCATCATCCGTGAGATTCATATCTCCTCCGAATCACGAACGTGGAGCTACGAAAATTTTTCGGTTTGTAATTTATGATCTCTGCCTCTGCCGATCTGCACTGCTCCGCCCAATCCCGCCCGGTGCGATCGCGAATCAATTGATTCTTCTGCGTGCACATAAAACATATCTCTACACAGAAAAAAACCATCGTAAATTTTACCAGAGATATGGTAAATTCTACCGTTTGTCTACTTGATTTTTGACACTGTGACACACTATACGATTCGGATGACTAGACATCTAGTGGCAATTACACTGCAAATGACAGGAAAACGTGAACCTTTTTTCTAGGTTATTCAGCGTTCAAGTATTAAAATTATATTTACATGATGAAAACAATTCCTCAATATTCACTTATTTAGAAAGTGACTCGGAGGGTTGAGCCCCAAATCAGACTAAGACTTAATTTGATTGTGAGCATGGATAACGTTGATGTTTTTTCAGCTTTTAAACTTCAATATTTTTCAAATTTCAGGTGTTTTCAATTGACCTGATGAAATTCCCGGTCAATTCCTGGTTTTCCGGAATTGTGAACACCCATGGGTTAGTTACCGACTCATCGAGTCTCGAACTCAGACACGCAAGCAGTTTTTTCTTTCTTTTTTCTGAGTGGGCCCTTAGAATGTTTACGTTTGGGCTATCGAGGGCCGCTTCGAGTTCAAAAAGTAGCGACGGTCGCAGTTTAGTGGCTACTATTTACGCAGCTACTACAGCATAGTATTTACGTGAAGTTACTCGGGAATCGGCAGCGAGGCAGGAAACGACAAACGTGGCACGGATGTCACGTAGTGCGCCGACTGACAAAATCTTGGCCCGCTCAGGGCAGAAACCGCGCACTTGTAGATGAGTTTGCCTACGAGTATGAGCGATTCTTGCTTTGCAGAGAAGTACTGTTCTGCAATTGAAGGGGCTTCTCAACATACCGGCAACACTGCGGTGAACGAGACGCGACACTCGTGGGCCTAAAAATACCGGTAACGACGCACAAGAGATAGAAATTGTAATCAGCATGTTCATTTTCTCGAATTTTAAAATGTCGTCACTTTCGAACTGACCTTTCAGATTTCAAGCATGAAAATTGTTTTAATATGCATAACACGCAGCTATCCAAGCGCACTATAAAGCTCTGCAACTCATATCGCCACTGGAATTAATCCTCTCACAGATTATCACGCAAATGACAGACACCCTCTGATCTCCTACACTCCGTATCGCCAACCTTTTACTATTGCCAACTTTTAACCGTCCAGTCTTTTTACCGCGCTGCCTTCTTTCGGGAGGAACCCAATCAAACACCAAATGTCAGAAACACATGAAAACATTTTTAACGGGAAGAATCTACGATGGGAAATTTGAGGTGCGCCGAGTGGGGATGAGGATTGGGGACACTTTAAATGTTTCGAATAGGACAAGTAATGCCAAAGCAAAATTCCATAATTTTTCAAAGGTAGGTAAAATGTATCGACTTTCCCGGGTATTTTATTTTATTGAAAAGAACTTATCGCCAAGATTAATGATTTAAATATAGAGACTCGAGGTTTCTTCTCAGGAAACTCGGGTTTCTTCCTTTCGAGTTGGGGCCGAAAGCGCGAGTGTGCCTTTCGGTGCGCACTGTGTCGCGAGTCGCGACTCCCGGCGCACAGTGTGTCAAAACCCCAAACTAGCTGCTCAAAACCTCTTCACGTCTCTAAATTTGGTCGGATAACCACCAAATTTCGCACAGGCATTAGTGTAAGCTTGAAGAAGGTTCACCTAAAATTTCAAAACTTAGTCATCAAAATTTTCGAAATGGCGGCCATCTAAAAATCCTGTTCAACTCATGTAAAAATCGTAAAATTCCAACTAAGTTTTAGGCGCCTTATGTGACCTGATGAACCCCAAAAATTAGTCAAATTGTGTTTTCCGATCCAAAATAAGTCCTGGAGGATGTCTTGGGCTTATGCATTCCACTTCAAAATGGCGATTTTCTCATTTGGCCATCCAAAGAAATATGAATTCCATATTATTAAAATGATACGTTCCGGCAACTCTAAGTGATAAGTCAAAGATAATATTTTCAAAATGTTTACCAGTAAAGGAAAATTTTGGCGAGTCCCCCCCCCCCTTTTTCATTTTCCTACGTTTCATAAACCATGTCCGAAACCTTTTCTCATTAGAAATAAATAAAAAGTCCGTTTCAAATCATACAAGAAACTTGTTAAAAATACGATACAACTTTGTATTTATGAGGACCCCCCCCTCCCCCTTCCATGACAGTATAGATAATGGGAAAATCGTAATGAAATAGAAATAAAATTTCAAAAAATTGATCTGCTCGGGATTTGAACCCCGATCATGCAAGCAATAATGAAAGCAGCAATCAACTGAGCCACCACACTATCTTGACTATTCTGGTGAAAAGCCTTATGATAAGGCTCACTCAAATCAGGGGACCGAGCGCGCGTGGTGAGATGCTGCCTCCGTCTCACTTCACCTGTGACACCTGTAGGGGAGATCGCAAAACGCCGCCCGCACGCTTTTACACTAGGAATCGCCGAACAAAATGTGCTCTTATTCTCAAGGTTGCGGAAGGTAGCAGTAAAACTAAAGACATTTCAAATCAATAGTTTTCTGAACACTCTCATATAAGTTTCATGGTGTTCCGTGTAGTTCCGCGCTTTTGCGGCTCTATTAAAGCCAGGAAAAGTAAACGGTCTTGGCACTGTTTTCAATGACAATTATAATACTTAAATAATGATTTTGGAGAAATCAACGGTCATATTTCCTTTCTCTGGCCCTTGGCATCTCGTTTCATCCAGAAATGACCCTTTTTCGCCACGAAGTACTCTAAAAAAAAGCAATACAGTGGCACCACTCCTGATGGCGAGATTGAGGCTGGAGGTTTACCGGCTGCAATCCCTATCATTTTAGCGACCCAAAAATTTATTTTTGTGATAACCATGATAGATACGTAACCAGTGGGTGCCTGTGGACCCACTCTGACCATAAATAACACCATTTGTTGACTTGATATAAGGGGGGTTTTGAGCAGCTAGATTGGGGTTTTGACACACTGTGCGGCGCGGCGCGGCGCGGCGGCACGGTGGCGGAAAGTCGGATGGTGTTTGTTGACGATTGTTTTATTCCGGGCGGGAGGGGAGGTCTCCACTCCTCGGACGTGATCGAAATTTCAAGCGACTCGTCGCCATCGACTCGGGCGGGTCCCGCCGCCGCCACGCCGCGCCGCCTCCCGCCCGCCATGACCATGCCACGCGCCGCACTGGCTAATCTGCCCAACGCATAGGTAGCCTTCAGCAAACCAGCGGGCCGATTATTGAAACTTATAGAAAAAGCTATAGACAAAGATGACAAAAGGGATTCGGAGGGATCCTATTGGTGGAAGCGGGTGGTGGCAATGGACATAGGAGGTAGGTAATGGACTAACTAACGGCAACCCACCAAAGACCCGACAGTTACTCCATCATTTTTCTTAGTCTATAGGAACCAACCATGTTAACCAATAGGATAGCTCTATACTCCCTATGTGTTCTTTGTCTATCGCTTTGTCTATCAGTTTCAATAATCAGCCCGCTGGCGTATCTACAAGGAGCTTTGAAAAAAAAAAAAAAAAACCTAGAGTCTATCTGCTTACAAACCTCGGACTGAATCGCATCCTAAGTCTTCCGCAGCAAAACAACCTTTAAATAGATACATACACTGAGAAAAAATCCGGCCGTGGAAGCCGTCCTTACGGGCTATATAGACATACCGTCCGCGTTCCGAGCGAAGCACCCGGAGCAGTCGAAGCTACGGCTCCAGCACACGGAACTTCCGGCCTCTAAGCCCGGAATGGATGGTATATCTATACAGCCCGTGACTTTTTTCCAGTGTACGTACTTGCTTGTTGCTTTATAGCGCTCCCTGCCGCTCTGCAATCCTTCCGGAAAAATCCCCCCCAAAATAAAAACGTCTAGAAATGATGAAATTTCAACTTTTTTTCCCCCCTTGGAGGACGACAATACTTTCTCTACCCTAGTAGCGAGAAAGTAAAAATGATATGGATATGAATTGAGACCCGCTTAATTGGCTTCATGGGAGTAGAGTTACATCCGTGAACGAGTAGATACCGATGAGGCGCTCACTCACATCACTCCCCGGTTCTTTGGGAGGAATTTGGGTTGAGCTGTAAAATTTACTCCGGACCTGATACCGAAGTTTTTAACGGCGTACAGCTCTCAGGAACACCCCCATCCTCCCTTGCCCCAAAAAGGCGGAGGTTTCATGCAGGCGATTCAAAGTAATAGAAAATAGGGTTCATTCGTTGGTATTTGACGATACTTTACTCCACTTTCTGACTCAGAAACAAGGTTTCGGATCCTTGAAAATGGGCGCTCCGCCGATTTTGGCCGGGTTCAGCTGGAATCATCCCATCGCCAAGTACATGTTAAACACCCCTTGACGCCTCAGGACCCTGACGTCATTCACAGGCGGCGCGCCCCCCCCCCCCGCCCCTTCGGCGTGGCGAGCGATGAAACGAAGGGTGAAGGATGGAATCTCGACTGCGAGGCATCCGCGTACGCGAGTAAAGCCTATGTCGAACGACATAGCATTTCTTTGGTAGAGTACCTATATTCAGAGAGTATGGCCACTGGGGTTACCACCTCTGATTGGCTCAGCCATCTTAGGCTAAATGGAGCCCTTAGGGGCCTTAGGACCCAAAAATGGCGGACGCCATAAATTAATGTAATGCAAAATGACTCAAAATGTAATTTTCTTTGCTTATCGTAACGAGGAATTTACCCAAATGCACTATAGCGACATCTTTACGTATTTTTAAGGCTAATCGTGTGCAATTTTTGAGAAAAATGATCTTAGATGTAGTAAGGTTGGCAGCAAGTGCGGTTGGTGATAACCGTCAAAAGTTGGCAATGACCCCCCCTCCCATCCACAAAAACCAAAACAAAGCACCGCCATTTTTGGGTCCTAAGCCTCTCCATGGGGCCCAGTGGCCATTCTCTCTCAATATAGGTACTCTAGGATGCAGCAATTAAAGCGGCCGCGGCTGACGAGGGCGGCGTTGCCGTTGGGCGAGAAATCGAACGAAATCCGGTCACGGTTGACGGGGGATGGAGCAGGAAAAGCGACTCGGACATGGCGGCGGCGGCGGCGGGAAAAAACGTGTTGAAGTGCGGTGGCGGAGATAGCCGATAAGCCGGGAGCCCGCGCCCGCGGTCCCGGGCGTTGTAAATCATTATCCCCCGTGCATTAATTACGGATCGCGGCCTCAACACTGAGCACCGAGCCTCAACAGCCCGATGCACTGGAAATAATCCGCACTCCACCGTGCACTCGGTAAGTACTTGCTACCGGTTCCCGCCCGCTCAAGGCTCAAGGTCACGTTCGCTTCCCCGGCCGCAGCCGAGTGCCTCATGGCATTCGGACCCGAGGAGTAATTCCTGCATTGGGAGCTTTGAAATAATACTCGGTGCAATAATTTTGTCGTTTTCCTGAAAAAAGAACGTAACTATATTTCAATGTTGCCAAATTTCGGCTCGTCCCCGGCCGCAGCCGAGTGCTGCCGGGTTAAGGAAAAACGCCGTATTAACATCCGAGAGTTATCAAATTGCCCCGAATAAAACAGGTATTTTGGAGAAAAATCATGCGTATTTCTCCTTGAAACTTTCAAACGTTTTAGATAGAATTGCGAACAAAATTGTCTGAAAAATTAAAAAAAATATTCACAATTTTCCTAGGAAATTGAGTTTCTATTGAAGAAAATACGGCAACGTCTGAGGACTCATGCGGCGTTTTACCTCAGCACGGTAGAGTACCTCATGGCATTTGGACCGGAGTGGTATGCCTGCATTGGGAGCTTCGAAATAATTCTCAACGCAATAGTACTGTCGTTTCTCTGAAAAAAGAACGTAACTAAATTTCAATGTTGCCAAATTTCCCCGCCCATATTGCAATTTAGTCTGGAGAATCTTGAATTTTACTGATTTTTCTTCTAATGTCATGCAAAAATCCTGCAAACAGCGCTGACGTCGGTGCCATCAGAGGAGCGACAGACGCATCCACCAGTGCGGTCAAATCACAATGCTTATTGCTAATTTCACTACTCCCCCAGTATTGTAGTAATCGCAGTGGATCGATTTACATTGCGATGTACCGACTTATTGAGCATTGCCTGAAATCTCGGCGAGGGCTGCCTGGCGGCGTTGCTGGGGCCGAGCACTTTAATTACGGATTCATAGAAGGGCACAATTTTGTGAGGATTTGTTTGGAACTGACAGGGAGTCATCCCTCATCGAGCCCGCGACTATGGCTCCCCTCGACGGGACGTGCCTCGTTGTACCACGCCTCAACCCCGACCCGCCCACCCATCAACCACAACCACCCTGTCGCCCTCCTCGCCGATTCGGCCTGTCAACTCGCCGGCCTCAAAGTCAAGGCCACTCAGGTGCCTTGACCTAGGTCTCCCTGTCAATGACCTCGCCTTATCTGCACCAAAGTGCAAGGTCATTTCACGTAGAGAACTCAATACTGCCGTGATAACGAAGGGAGCAGTAAGTGTCGAAATTTCGAAATCGAGTTTCCTTCAAAATTTGTCTACTCTTTTAGATGAAATCACTGAAGTTGCTAAAACAGCGAAATTCATCTTAATTGTATCAAAACGAGACATATAAGTAAGCCGTAAAAGCGCGAAAAATTACATAGTTTCGGGCAAGACAGCAGTACGTGCCAATATTCCTCCAGAGAGCCAATGAAAACAGTGCTTCCATGTAAAATACTTAATGTTACTAGAGACATTCAGCATCTCGACACATATTTACACCGAAAATATACATGCTTACATTTACAAATATATTCATGGCCAAAATTACGGACAAAACTTCCAATTTGCTGGCTGAGGACGATGCCTCAGTTGGTACAATCTTACAGCATTGCAAAAGATCTGAGTGGCGATTCAAGAAGATAAATTATTTGGAATCATAAACAGATCATTTATGCTTGGAAAAGAAGTTGCAAGCGTTTTTAAAGGCGCAGACTAAGATTTGGAAAAAAGGAGGATAAATCAGAGATGAAAGAAGAAAAAACTTAAAACGAATGAACTTCGTACATTGAACACCGTTACTCAACGTTTAGCGAACACGCGATGAAGTTCTCCTCTGTTCGGGGCACATTTTGCAAAAGTCGGCACAAAACCATAAATTTGCGGTATTAAGTGGGCTCAGGGGCCTTATATTATTCTATCTATTGATTTTGCGCAGAAAAATGGCCCGACCGATAAAATTAATTATCCTCGATCGCAATGCATTGGGAGTTAAATTTATAAGCCCCTACAATAAACTATTCAGTCCACTCCGATAGAAAAAAAGCAAAAAAGGAAAAGATATACGACACGCATAAATTTGATTTGAGCCCGGAGCTTATGAAACGTGAATAAATTGCTCGGCATTTCATTTGCGGGCGCGAATAAGCGAGGCGGGGTCTTGAATGGAGCGAGAAATGCGAGAGAGCTCAAATTTAATTGGCATCGCCTCAATTTATATATATTTTCAATTTCAATTTACCGTATCGAATACAATGCGAATCCTCGGCGAATCACTAAAAATCTCAAAGAAGCCCACGCAATGCCGCGTATAAAGCAAACAGGCCCGTCACCGCTTGTTCGTTGAATTCAATTATTTTTGGCGTTAATTCACCCGGGTCCTTCCGTTTGAGACAGAAATTCGTTGGTTTCCTCCGACATTCGTTTTGCTAACTTGCGCAGACTTTATCGAGACACCCGAAGTTTCCGAAATACATCAATAATTGCGAAATACATGCAACAATCGCGCCTTAATTGACGCAACTTTCAAGTAAATAGTTTATCTTGCGCCGTCATCAAGTCAGAGCGGGGCATTGCGAGTTCACGCCTCGCGCCATCGCGCCTTCAATTTTTGCAGACGCAACACGGACATCCATCAAGTACGAATAGTTGTATCTCTGCGCCGTCATCAACACGCGTATTTTTCCTTGCTTTTTTCCCATACTGTGTTGGTTCCGTTTGTCTAATTTGAGTGGTGCTTCAAAGACTACATGAGCAACACAGTCAAAGATAGAAGAGACGTAATCGCATCTTGGTTTTCAACTTTTCGACCGAATCTGAGTGACACCTCAATGGCAATATAGAGCGGAGCATTGCGAGTTCACGCCTCGCGCCATCGCGCCTTCAATTTTGCAGACGCAACACGGACATCCATCAAGCACGAATAGTTGTATCCCTGCGCCGTCATCGACGCGTAACTTTTACCTTGCGCTATTTCCATACTGTGTAGGTTTCGTTTGACAATTCACAATGACAATTGCGATTTCAATTTGCCCGTTTTTGCCGATCTCATGCGAAAGAAAGGAAATCGATTGATGACCCCTGGTAACATGGTGTCTACTGGTATTCTGTAACTAAAATTCCATGATTTTTTAGTACCTTTTCCTTGCTTTTTCCTTACTTTCCCGAAAATTATTTTTATAAACAATTCTCAAAAATCCTTGCGTTTTCCTTACTACTTCCTAACCTCACACGCATTTCTAACTATAACGGATTGGGAAAGTGGTATGATGGAATGACAAAGGAATAAACCGAAAAACACAAGGAACTGTACCGAGATTTTGATAATTGATGTACGTTAGGAAATTGCATGTCCTCAGGACTACTTTCTAGAGTTCATCACGAAAATCTCGAATTTCGTATCTTTCCATAAAATCGGTACCTTTTCCATTATTCCGTACCGACATTCCGAAATTTGTGCTTTTTCAGTGAAGCCGTGCTTTTCCGTACAGTAGAAACCCTGTAGCGACCCCTCTGATGGTTACTGGCTGACAAGCCACGGTAAATTTTTAACACGATCGAATCTAAAGATGGTGCCTTCTGTACTTTCTCTATGACTGTGACAAGATTCGACGCTGACTTTTAAGCTTGCGCCAAAGGCCACGCTCAAGGAGAACGACGAAGGAGGGAGGCGATCCCGCCTGGATCGGACGAGGCAAACTTGAACTCGTGCCAAAATGCGGATTGATACGCGGCCGTTCGTCGACCCCAATTGGACGCATTTAAATCAAAAGAAAGTATCCTCATTCTAACATGAGCCCTGCGATCCGTAAGAAAACAAGTATGACAGGGATCATGCCAAAATGGACGTAGTTCCTTTTGAGTTAAATGTGTCCAATTCGCGACTTTCGCATAGGAAAAAACTCATAAATTGACTCCGCGCTAGTGAAAGTCTTTTCTTCGTCGGGGCTTTTTCGCCGAGCCGAAATGGGGGGGGGGGGGTGCTCCGCGACGATTGGACGGGAAAGGCACGAATTAAACTTACTTATAACGGGTTTTGCAGGGGTTCTCGGCGGGAAATCAAACTTTTTCTGCCATTATTTGTCGGCTGGGAAAATGAAATCCACCCATGTTTCGTTGAATTTTCTTCACTGTTAAAAGTAATGATACTTTAATACTGAACCCAAAATGAGGAAGAGGTGAGTTAACTTTGACTCTAATTTCGAGTCAACTTTGACCCCACTTCCGATCCTGCTACTAATTTTGACTCCATTCCAATTAACTCGGTCTGAACGGAATGTGAGTGTCTCTGAGTTGAAATCACTATCAATCTACGAGCCAATTGACTCACTCATTATTATTATGAGACCAGTCCATCATTTACAACAGCGTATTCAGAAATCTTCGATACCCCAAAGGTTAATTTTGAATCATTGTTGTATGATGCCTAAGATGTACCGTAATTTCTCTGCTATCGGCCGGAAATAATCTCCTGGGTTAATCTTCCTGTCATCGAATTTTCGATTTAAAATCCAGGTTCTTCATTCATGTGGGAGAGGCAGCTAGGAGTGACCCCCTAGTAATATTGAAAATAATGTTTAAAAATATAATCTAACCAGTTTTGCATGGCGCACCTCGGTGCATAACGAGTGGCGACACCGATTGCTACCGACTTAATTGGACCACGTTCATCAGGAGCGGTGTTGGTGTTTACCATGCTGTAAGCTTACAAAATTCCACCCTCTTATCGCTTCTCCCTCTCCCTCCCTCGCACCCCGCGGCTCGTCGACGAATCGCAGCGGTGCGTGATGATATTTTGGATACATAATAAACGCACGCGAAATTCCGGGCGTCCGGCCCGGTCGTTTCCCTCCCTCTACGGGAGGGATTAGGGCGTGGAATATATTGAGCAAATATTTACGGTTCCGGATTGGAACGGTTTCCGCTCGGCTCCGCAGCGGAGCGCCTGGCGCTAGCGTCGTTTCCGAATATGACGCAGATTGTTAAAAGTTAGCGGTGCGTCGCCGGCCTGAGCCTGGTCCCGCGGTATCTGTCGTGATTTATTCCGTTTCGGGGCCGGGACATCGTCTGGTTACTACAACACCCCTCCGTCTCCCCCCCCCCACCTCACCCACCCTCGGAGGAAGTGGAAATATATTTACTGCGGAGTAGTAGAGGAGAAATCAATAAGGCCTAAGAAGCTGTCGGCTCCGTTAAAGTCGGGCGGGGACCGGGGAGGGCGGCGTAAGAAGGGGCAGGCGGGAGCTTAGACTTCCCCGAAGTTTAAAGTGCGGGAGCCCTCGCCTCGCGCGCTGCGGTCGTTATGGCCCCGGGAAACTTACGAACTTAAGAAGCATCAACATTAAAATGATGGCTTGTTAACAAACTTAATAATTTATGTAAATAAAAGCACCGCCCCGAAATGAGTCGCGGTGAGCGGGGTCCCCGCGGCGGGCGCGCCACCGGCCATCCTTCAATTTCCGTCGAGCTCCCCTTTTTCGGGCTTCGCACCCGGCGTCGTGTGCCCCCTCCTGCCCCCCGCGGGGGGTGCGAAGGGGGGATGAAAAACTGCAAAATTCTCTGACCTGACTCTCATATTTCCGACATTATCTACGGCCAATGCAAATAATCAGCTGGTGGGACAAGTGTTTTCGCCAAATCTATGGGTGCAGGAAGTTCTTCGGGTAGAGAGTCGTCATATCAGCCTCAAAATTTCCGCATTTTTAAGCATTTTCTCGGGCCAGCAAAAAGGTTCAAAAGCGCGTTAAACCGGAAATTTCAAACATTCGCGCGCTTTTCTGTTTGATCAATTTTGACCATAACGAGAAACACAGCGGATACACTACAGAGAGAGAGGAAAAATTTCATCTAAAAATTTTCTCACGCTCTGGGGCCCTGACATATAATCCAGTCACTGGTACATCTATTTTCCCAGGTCCACCCAGGTTAGATATTTTCATTTACTAAGTTTTGGAGGCTGCTAACAACCCTCTGCGATTCGTTCTGATTACCGTTGTAATACTTTCACAAAAGCCGAGATATCCGTCCCGTGTAAAATGTGTATACCTATCGTGATTTCATAAACCAGCCCCAAATCTTGCGATGTTTAATGAAAAATTGTGGAAAATTGTAATTAAAAAAAGGAACGATAAAGGCAGGAATTAAGAGACGGACTCATTACTGTTGGAAAACTTGGTTACAACACCCGCAGTCGTATCAAAGCGGTATAAATCTCGTTTACGTCGTTAAAAGGGCGCAACTTCATTTGACCGCTAGTCCTGTAAAGCATGGAGTTTTGCGGGTAGAAAAGCTTGTCTCGAAATTCAATTACGCCTCTTTTTGTCGGCAAAGGAACGGCATGAGTCGCATTTCGTTGAGTTGTGGCACCGCCTGCGATCCAGCATGGCGAGAGAAAAAGTTCGACTTCGAATTGCGACTCGAGAGACTCGGAAATTACGGGCGCGTTGAGGGATTATCCGCGAGTTTTTGCGGAGGAAAATCCGCTGAAATGAGAGGATTAATTCAGTTCTTGGTTTAAATATTCAAAATATTTTATTAAATTTGACTCCCCGTCGCTTTTAACGATCGCACTGGAACTCATTTTCCTTCATTCTACTTGCAGCCTCAGTATTTGCATCTGCAGATCGTCTGCACAGGTAAGAAAAGGAAGTGTGGCAGTTTTGTACGACTTCAGAAAAAAAGGATAACTGCAGAAAAAGAAAATAATTCTTCTCGCTTTCCTTTCCCTTTTTCTTTCTGCACATTTTCATGAGAACAAACTCACGCAATTACTCACTATTTACGCTCCCTGCAAGGGCATACAACTTTCAGAGAGGCAGCTTGTTTCAGTGCAAACTCACTGTATGCAACCCACGTAAACATAATACGTTAGCCCAACTTATAACTTCGATCCATTATGTAAGCATGAACTCGAAAAGTATTTCTACTCGCATCGAGATGTTCACTACTTGACTAGAATAAAAGTTTCACTCTCATCTGAGACAACCTACCTCCCGAAATTTAAAGATAACCTATCGAAGCGTAAATTCAGGGCTGTGAGCCCATCGAATGAATAATTTCACGCCACCCGTGGCACGCGAGCTGAACTGACCGATACCGTAAATTCAGGACTTTAAACGTATACCAGCCCTGAATTTTGAACCATGCCATCACTCACTATACCTACCTGCGGAGATTAGTTTCAGGGGGGAGGAATAAACTCTTCTCTGAGCGCGGGAGGAAGCTAACGTCGCGGGCCTGCGGGGAGGGGAGGCTGACTCATTTGCTTAAGCATAGAGTGAGGTAGCGAAGAACATTAAGAAGGCGTGTCCTTTGCTGGCTGATTAAGGTAATTAATGAGTGAGGTTACCTTTGACGCGTCGCCTGAGCCTTAAATCATTCCCTTTTTTCACAGAGCTTGAACCGACTATTGTATTCGTGCCTCTATCAGATAACGAAGCTTCCGGCTCTTGTTCTTCTTTTTCTCGCTTTTCCCTCCGTTTATCGACCGCGCATGCGCGAGGCTCAGCTTCGGTTCCGAATGTCTCTCTTGGAGGATGACCGAGGCCACTTCATTCAGTGCGTCGTCGAGTAGAGTGCAAGGGAGAAAAAACACTGAAAAAATGACCCGAAACTGTATGGAACATGTTACATAGAGTCCAAGTTTTTTGAAAAAAATCCATAAATCCGACTGAACTTATACATTAAAGCTCCACACTGTACACATGAAATTTCCGGCACAAGATTTAGAATTAAAAAATAAATAACCAGTCTATGCATATACAATGAACATCCTGGAAACTTAATCTCTCAACTCCATTCAGAAAAACTTCGAATTCAATAACTCTTAAATGAATTGTTATGCTTCTTGATAGATTAACCATGAACAAACTTTCCTAAAACCACCTCAACAGTATCCGATTCACCCACTATCACCGTCTCTTTTACTAACACTCTCCTAAATCATGGATGCTTTTTACCATGGCATACGCTCTACATTCTAAATGTGACCAAAGGCATCTCTACAGCACCTCCAGGGATCCTGAGTGTAAAATCGTTGGGAAATCGTTCCTTCTAACCCTACTTTAAAATCTCGGATCATTCAAATTCACCCAAACCATTCTTACATACATTTGACTCGCTCCTTCCTAAACATACCATACACAACCCCTCTCCGAATCCTATCACTTTAAATATCCAAATAAGTAGCTCAATAAGGTTGCATAATCATCCATGGATTTAAAACTTCAAAATCCTCCTGAAAAAACGACAAAAAATGCGCATTATCTTTCGAAAATAAAGCTTGATATGGTAGAGGAGGCAAGAATTATGATTTAATTACGAGATAACGATGAAATGACATTACTATCACTTTATAAATGAGGAAGCAACCGTACTTGTCCAAGAAAAGCTCAAAATCTGCACGATGATGAAAATCCTCGTTAAAAAATTCAAAATGAAACACCTGCGTCTATCCAAGGAGACATATGCACGGTTGGTACACCTTGTATTTTCTTTTTCCACACCTCATTCGCTGAGTAACATTCGTTGGCACACGAACAATATTTCGGAGGGAGACGAAAAACAAGCAGGAAGCTCCAACGCATTGGCGTCGGAGAGCGGCTCTGGGGGCAGTAGTTGTAGTCAAGAATGAGGGCCTAGACACATTTTGTCATTGATGTACAATCCGACAACTGTCGATTCATGTTTTGTAACTTAGCAGATTTACGTAGCCGGTGTATAAATGTGTATTGGGCTTTGATATGGCGAATACATGGCATTATCACTTGTTGTATACTTTTAATTTTGAAAGCTCTTTGGAGGTCCGCTTCCTAAAAAATCTCTGGTTGATAAGTCGTTTAGCGAGGCTGCAAAAAATTTGCATTTTTATATCTGAAAGTGTAGGTATTGGTTTTTTGTATAATTGTTTTTTTGGATTGCTGGAAAAGTAACGCATACTTCTATAATTTAGGACTGAGTCAGGGAAATATAAGGTTCGTTAAATAGTAAATATTCCTAGTACCGTGTGACACTATTGTTAACGAAAAGTTTTTGCAACTTGTCAAAGAGGTTGTTGAATGATCTTCGAATAACTTTTGATGAGCTAGAGGTAATGGTTCTATCTGCAGCTCGTGGACTTCTGTACGATATTGTCCAGAATCATCTAAATTTTCAAAAAGTGTCCGCTTGTTCGATACCCAATTTGCTCATTCATGCATACAAGGAGAAGCGCATGAAAGCTTTAGCAGACATTTTGGAGATGAATCAAGAATTAGATGAAGAATTTATGACTTAAATCACGGCACCTTAATCACGGGATGACCTTAATTACGGCAACTATTTATTGTCCATGAGATGCAGATGGTTCCATTTCCCTAGCTCATCAAAAGGTATTCGAAGATCAATTTCATCAGCCACCCGTACGAACCACGTTTCTAGTGACCCGTACTTGCTTCGCACTTATGAAACATACAATCAGAGAAAACAGAATTCATCTTACAATAATCAATAATCAGTAGGACATGAATCGTTGCGATGTATAATACGACATTATAATGCGGCATTACTATTGTAATTCATTTTAATGTTTAGGGGCATTATAAATCATTATTGCCACGTCGGAATGAAATGTTGTAGACTGAATTGAAAAGCATGTTGGCAAAATTTATTATAAAAATAGTATAATATGTAGGTACATAACATAAAGGTAATACAAATTAAATGATTAGAGCGTGTATATTTCATTACATTATAGGTATATTACAATCATTTTTGTCATTGTTGGAAATTTTGATAGTTTGAATTTTGATAGTTGATAGTTGATAGTTTGAGAGTTGAAAATTTGGTTATTTTATTTAGTTAAGGTGATTCGATAGACGCCATATTTTGTGTCAGAATGGCATGCGACATATCCCATCAATTGGTTCCATTTTTTCATTTACTCATCATTTTTCTCCAATTTTAAGTTTCGCAATTCTGTTTTCAGGAGACTAAAGCACTCACTTATCAATTTGTATATTTATATTGAGTTAAGGGTAGAGACGTATTCCTCACCGGAATTGAGGAATGGAGGTGTTACAGTAAGTCCGGCATTAGGTTCCATTTCGACATCAGCGACGATCAACGCTACGATACTGGAAGCCAGTCTTCCGATATTAAATCCCTAGCGGGGAAGAAAAAAAAATGCCTAGATTTCGCTAAAAATCCCTAAATCCCCAGATTTGCTCAAATATACTTAAAAAATCCCTAGATTTTGCAAAAAGCGCCATTTTTTTATGAAGAATCATGATGTCATTCGATGTAGCGATTTGCAATATTTAAATCTGATTGGCTCGTTTGAATTTTGGCGCTCTCTGAAAGCAGTGCTAATCCAGACCAATAAAATGAAAGAATATTAGTTGATTTCTTATTATTAACAGGTTGAATGCAGTTGAATGTCAAGTACATCGAAGGACGCAATCGTTTTAATTTCCGGCTTATTTGCGGGGAAAATAGTGTTGCCAAAAAGGCCTACAAAATATAGATGAAAAAATGTTTTCGATTGTCGAAGCTAGAATTGAGGTTAAAAAGTTGATTTTTGGTAACTTTACCTCATCAAAAAAAAATCCCTAGATTTCCTGAAAAATCCCTAAATCCCTGGAAATTCCGGAAAATCCCTAAATCTAGGAATAAACTCTTAGACATCGGATGGCTGTTGGAAGCATTAGAGTCAACATTTGAAACGCTGCTGCAGAATTTGCCGGGAGTATAATCGAGTGTTGAAAGTCAGTAGAATTGAACAATGTAATAATTGCTTTCCGAAATAAGCGTTATAATAAAAAAACAACGAATCTGAACTGTTAATACTGGAACACACCTTCTGTAAATGTACCTTGCGAGAGATAAGTAAAAAAATAGATGTACTGGAGGAGAAGTGCTTCTCCACAGAGTTTGAAGAAGGAAAAAAAATGCCCAAATTTACTTACTTCAGCATTTTCGGCAAAATCACTGCAATTTCCGAACCTTTTTCTGGCCAGGGGCCAAAATTAAATGATTATGAAGGGCCACTTAGATGTTGTAGATAAAAATAGGACTGTTGAAAAAGTCGCCGTTTTCAATAAATATGTACCCGGAATGGAAGACATCTAGGGGAAAATTGTTACGATTTTCCGATGCAAATATTTTCCTACAATCTATTTTCCTGCGTTTTGGGATTATACGTACTAAGCAGGCTAAGGGCCCGTTCGCCAAAACTAATCGGAACTGTATGAATGAATTGCTCCTTTTAAAAATCAAAACAATATCGAATTGCGATATATTACACAGTTAAGATAGGGCTATGTCCTGTCGTAAGCGGCGACATAAAGTCGATATCATTTCAATAATCGCCCCAATGGCCACGATAGTTGTTAGACGTTTACGGTTTCCCTGGTAACCTTTGTTTGCTATCAGCTGATATCGAGTAAATGACTAGGAAGCTCCAACCCAGTGGTTAAAGCTTCCTTAACCGCGAAAACTTTAAAATTCAAATTTTCAAATTTTGAACGTAAAGTACATTTTTTCCATCACGAGATAAAAGCACAAACAAGTTTTGAATTGTTGACTGTATCACCATGATTCCAAAAATACAATACACAACATAGCATTGACTAACAATAAAACAGTATGCAATAAAATAAAGTCATGACAAGGAACATAGCCGAAAATGGCGCCGATTCCCATCAACCAACGCGCGGTCTCTACAATGTAACATGCTGCATTGATACTCCCCAGCTGGGACCGTCCGGAATAGCAGCTCTAGTGCAAGCACCAGAGCCGCTAAAATATAGCACCGATGATACATACGTGACCGTGAAGTAGGCCTAAGCACTATTTCTGGCTGAAATTGACGTAGGTCTTCTTCGTTGAAAATAGTCGTCTCACACTCGACCTTGTCGGGACTTTGAGCCGAAAGCCCCGAGGACTGCCTTAATTACTTTTTCGCTGCCACGGCTCAAATTGGGATTCTTTTTTTAACTTGGAAAATTCACTTCCGAGATATCTAGTGGTGTGAAAACTAGAAGATCACGTCATCAATTAGGTTGCAGAGGTTTGGAGTTGAACGGAAACTAGAACCAAAATTTTTCAGAATTTTTCACCTTCTCTTTTGTATCAGGAACTCCCTGATTCTTCCCTAAAAATTACTTCCGATTCCACCCCCTTCGCAAATCATCGGGGCTGCATTCTAGAATTTACAGCTTATCCCAGGATCAATATAAAAACATTTTTCAACCGGGAGAATCGAGTAGAAGTTACAGAACGTGTCCCTGCGATGGTCATTCAACACATGAAGATTGTAACGAAAGTCACTCATCCTTCGACCATCAAGCTACACTAAAATACATGATACAACTATATCAACTCTGAGTCGCTCAAATTGTATCAATCGAGTTGAAGGCGAACTTAATGTCTCACTGTTGTTTTGAATTATTTAGACATAGTGCTAAATTATAACTTTTCGAACTTATCTCAGTGTTGATATCAACATATTTTTCTAGGGGGAGAGTAGAGTAAAAGTTACTGGACGTTTAAAAAATCATTAAAATCAACCGTTAAATAAATATCTTTATTAGTTATCGTTTAAAAAAATAAAATGAATATAAGAGCCATTTTACTGAGAAACTTTTCTGTTTATCTTAAACAATCTCCTCTCTCATCCTCCTCATCACATTTCGGTACGAGATGTGAATTTGATGTTATTATCTGTAGAAAAGTGGATCGGATGAATTATTGAACTACTCGGATTAAACTGCCTGATAAAAAGCGAGCTTCAGGGCATTAGACATGGGCCCAGTTCTGTGCGGTTCCCTTGCGAGAAAACAAGCTTTGCATGGATGAGAATCACCGGTATCTCCCAGCTTTTTGTCCGTGCTTACACGGTCATGGGAACCGGCGCGTCGACTGACCAAAATCCATTGAAACTCAGCGATTTCACGCCGATCACGTGGATTAACGTCTCGCGCATTCGCGGGCGATATTCTGCCGGGCTAAGAAAAAACGCCGTATAAACTTCCAGACGTTGCCAAGTTTCCTTCGATAAAAACCGAATTTACTGGGAGAATTCTGACTATTCTTCCTCCAATTTTCCAGAGTATTTCGTTCCCAATTGAATCTAAAATATCTGAAAATTTCAAGGAAAAATATGCAGAAATCTCTTAAAAAATACGGGGTTTATTCGGGGAAACTTGGCAACTCTCGAGGGTTGATACGGCGTTTTTGCTCAGCGCGGGAGTATTATCCACAATCGAGGGCGAGGACGAGGGCGAGGAGGTGAGTTGAAGGGTGGGAGTGGCGGGGCGGGGCGGTCCATTATCGTTAGCGGGCGCGAAAAAGAGGAAAAAAGTCAAGGTGAAATCTCGGACCCTCGCGGCGATTAGCGGTGGCCGGTAGTGATCTGCGCGGGGATTATGATTTAGGGCGGAGGGGCAAGGGCTTAAAAAAGGGAAAGCCCCGAAAACCCGGGCGAGACGCCCGTCTGGCCCCTGCCCCTGCCCTGCGAGGGTGGAAAAGTAAATACTGTTCTTGTGATGTTTTCCCCACCCTCGTCCCTTTTTTATTGTTTTACATCTGCAGTGCGTGCAGCCCCGTATAATAATTTTAAAGACTCATAAATTACCAGTTTTTTTTTTCGCCCCTCGTTTCCAGCGTTTTTCAGACGGGCTCTGATTATTATGCAATCCCGGTCGATGCCGCACCGCCCTTCCCTCGTCTCGCCGCCACCGCCCTGCGACGGTTTTCGATTCGACCCGCAACAACCGGCTCTCGGCTCGGACACATGGACATCCGACTGGGAAGACGGACGATCAGGTGGCAACGGTTTTTTCCCACTAGTTTTTACTTTCTCGCTCCTCTAGTTTTTTTTTCCGTTTTTACCTAAGTAGCATGCTTCCATCTGTGAGGACATATGTCGACACACATTAAGAAAATGCATGTTTTTGATCGATCAGAATTTTTTATCCTCTCGAAAGTACATAAGCACTTTACCAAAAAAATCAAAAGAAGGCTGGAAAGAGTGAAAAAAAAAAAAAAAAAAAAAAAAAAAAAAAATGTCGCTAACCGTCACATTCGAATATCAAACTACAATGACCAACGATGTTTAAAAATGAGCGTTTTCCCGTAAAACTGAGGAAAAGATGAGACCAATCCTAGAAGCAGCTTCGACGATTTTGGAATCGAGGGGTAAAATTTTTAATCCCAATTAGTTCATGGATAAAACATGACCTAATGAAACCTAACCTCGAAAATTAACGATTTGTAAATATTTAGGCTCTCAAATGACCGTGCGACGTTACTCTTTGGAGCTGCATGTTGCAACACCGGCGCGCGGCGACGTTTGAGCGAGCAATCCCTTCAGCGTCCCTGACCGATGATGACCCCTCGTGACCCTTTTAATACAGTTGTTTCAGAAGCGGCCGACTGTCGAAACTTACTTCACACATCCGCAGGTCCGGTCCCTCCTCATGCGACACCCCAGCCCGATGTCCCCATCTCGCGGCAGGATTCCTGCCGCTGCCGAAGTTGGCAACATTGTTTTCTCTCAATTTAAACGCATGGAAATAATCGATTCTCGGAGGGACCAGGTGCCCGACAAGAATCGATTATTCGATTGACAGGTTTAAATGGAGAGAAAACAACGTTGTCAGCTTCCTTGATCCGCCACTTTAACGGGACAGCTGGCAGTCCTCGAAAGTTGCGTGCACCTGGAAGTTGTATTCCGTAACCCATCGAGGAGGACGGAAATATTTTCACAGAAATTAGCACGTCCTTTTGAGCCCATCGTGGCAACATGTAGTAGAAAAATCAAGAAAATATGTAACAAAATACGGGTGACATGACTAAAATGTCATTGCTAAAATCTTAGAAACGTATCGGCTGGGATCGTTTCGCAGCTTTTCATAAAGCAAAGGGGTTACATTGACTCGAAATCACCACAAATACAGTTAAACATGGTTCTGAGAAATTCTTCTAGGGGGCACAATGGTTCGATTTTACTTAACGCCTTTTTTAATTCCAAAATACCCTGAACTTTTCTAAGTTAATAGTGAGGGAGAATAGGGGATAAGGAGATTTTTGCTTCATTTATAAAATTTAAAAGACATCAGCAGAAATTCTGGTAAAAATTTTGGTAGAAATTTCCGCAAGAATAAAATTCGCGAAACACTTTCCAAATCATTCGTGTTTTTCGATTTCCCTGACGTTCCCCTGACGAAAATTGCTTGCAAAATCTAATTCTCTGGCATGCCGAATTTTTGCGGATTCCCCGACGTTTTCCCTCATTTCCCTGACATTTCCCGGTTCTCCCGGTATTCCTGGCCACTAGACAGCTAGACACCCTGCACCTGCATAGACTTATACGGAGAACAGAGCTCATGTATGAGAATTGAGATACGCCCTTTCGCCAGAGGAGTGATGATCTTTGTGAGGTAGTACACCCTTAGAGCGTCCATTTTGTAGTCGATTGAACTCGAATATCGGGGGGAGGCGTGCTCATCCAATCGTCGGACGTCCTCGTAGAGAGGTTAGGTGCGGCGCGGGCTGAAAGGGCAAAAAAGTGGAAAATAAAGGAAAGTCCATTAGGTAATTGAGTTGTTCCCGCGGCGACGACGACGGCGATGGTGGTGGTGGGCTGTCGGCGCGAAAAACTCCCTCCTCAAGACGCTGGAATTAAAACGTCCACGAGCACTCGAGACGCCAATCCGGCGAATAAAACATTTTTGCTCTCGGCACCGGCGCCTGGCTGGGGTCCCAAGTCAAACGCAGCTTTTCCTCGCCGATTTTCTCGTTCGAGCGCCCGAGCTTTACTTCATTAGCTTCGCCTTTGTGTTTATCAAACCAAACAAGTTCTCTACGCAGCACAGTGGATCGAGTCAATCAGAGAGATCGGACATGAAATTTTTGACTAAAACTGCAAATTTTGATGTTTGCTTCGCCCCACTTTAAATTAGAGGGGTGCCTCTAGAATCAAATCTCACGAGGAAACCAATGGAACCACTTTTAGAACCTTGACGTTTTGTATAAATGGTGTTATAAGCTAATAAATTTTGCAAAGTTTGTCCGACCTCTCTCATTGACTCGATCCACTGCGCGCAGTGGTATGGACGAAGGGGTCTTTTGGGTCTAATCTCCCTCTCCTACGATTCGCAAGTTTTCTAGAACCCCCCTAACCTAAAACCAAACCAAACCTAACCTAACCTAACCTAACTCGAGGTTTTGGAACCCTTCCGCTCCCATTATAAATTCTCGTCAACGACGATGATCGGAAAATTCTAAGACAGCGGAAATTCTATGCGTGTTGAGCACGATCTATAATTTGCACTCAAATTGACTGAGAAAGTCTGTAGAAGTTTCCTTTAGAACATAGGGGGGGGGGGGGGTCCGGGTCGGTGAAAGATACTGTTATGCTGATGTTTTCAGCCCTCGCTTCACTGATAAGACAAAGCCAACATCCCCCTATTTGTTATCATCAGCAATTTGTAAAGTACGCAAATTTGCCTCTCGGAAAAACTAGAATTCTCGCTTCGCACGGATCAACCGCTAAATTCGCAATCTGCTTCTGAACTCGGTCCTAAGCGACAACGAAGCAACGAAGCTCTACCACACAACTGGTAAATTGTGCCGAAAATGCCCCCTTTTTCCCGTACAAAGCTTGTAAGGTATGCAAATTTGATCACACGGTTCGGAGACCTCGCTTCTCGTACATGGTAAGAGCGTGGGGGGGGGGGGGGGATGTGGTTGGTTTCAATTTATCCGAAACTTGGTCGGCGATGACTCTCGATTTTTGGCGGGGCTCTGGCGGTTCACGCGGGGGAGGGGGGGGGGGGTTGCGGGTTGTCAATCCACCTCCCGAGCGCTCGGAGTGTTTTGAGGAAAAGTCCGCGATAATTCCGCCGCGACAACCAGGCCGGTTATTATCGAGAGCGAAAAATTAATGGATTATTAATCTGGAGCCAGGCATGGCAGGCCTGGCGACACTTGGACTGGCACCGACGCATGCTCCAAACGCCAAGGTTGCCAACTTGTTGCCTGGGATAAAAGCTTAGAATCTTCGGGGGTACGTTTAGAATTTTTCCGTCTCGGTGACAACTTCTCGGTCTGTTGTCTGCGCCATTTTAATTTAGGTAATTATCCAATCGAATTTGCTGAAAAAGGGGGATTATTAGGGCTAAGTTTTCTGCTCGTGAAGCACCGAGTCGACGGTTGTTCCCATTAGGCTAGTAGGGTGGCGAGGTCAAACAAACCATTAATGTCAACTTGGATAATCAAATTAAAAAATAGATAATTTTGCACGCTGTAAAATAGCTTCTTAGTAATTAGAATGACGTTAAATTTCATCTCGTTCTTTTCTTTTATAAAATTCCAAAAGGATTTATTATTTATACATGTCCCTTCTATCAGGGCTGGAAGTTTAACTCGCAAGCTTCATTCGCCCTTCAACCATTGCGTTAAATCGAAATCGCGATACAACTATTTTAACTCCTGAGCCGCTAAAATTGTATCCATCAAGTTGAAGGCGAACATGATTTCTCACTGCCGTATTTAGTTATTCAGATAAGATGAGCGCGAGGGTAGGACTGCATTCTAGCTTTTACAACTTATCTCAAAGTTGATAGGTTGGAATAAAGGAATTACGCAATCCTTTGAAACTATTGAAAAAGGTTTTAAGGTTAAAACTGACATTGAGTTTTATGGTTTATGAACAATTGTTGAAAGAAAAGCTCAGTTCCAAACAAGTTTGGTTCTTTATCGACATCTTGATTCTAAAGAAAAAATCTCACTTGTCTCCAACATCAATTGCTCAAGTATTTCCATTAAAAGGAACCATGGATGAACAAGCCAAGTGACATTTTAGTGATTTAATATTGAGTCTAGACTGAAAACTTGCATGTGATCTGGCATCAGATTGAACCGGTATTGAAAGAGTAAAATGCAAAGTCGATGATTCATCCTCCAATAACAAGGATGCTTTGTTAAATTTTAAACGCACCACTCTCACTGAAGATTTGTAACTGGGCAAATATGAAAAAGCGTTAGTTACACATAAATAATGATCCAAAAAAACGCGCGTGAAAAATTAGAGAAGGAGGCATGCGAAAAGAAGAGAAAAACCACTGGAAATTAATCACGGAGTCTTACAGTAGAACTCCATGCGGCGGAGGTGGGTTCTGCCAGCCAATAAATCAAAGAGGATTTGCAGCTAATTAAAGGGGAAAAGGCAACAGAGCCTGACCTTTGGGTCAAGCGAGTCAAGTAGTCTGTAGGATGCTAGGCTCGAGACGTTGATAAAGAAGCTGCCAAAATGACATATTCATACTCGGGTGACAAACTGCATACCAAGCGTTGCCAGTTAGTGCACATTTAATTCCTTTCCCTCCTCATCGCGATTCTCTCAAAAGATGCACAAATGGCGCTGAGAGAAAAAAATTAGAAAACATAAGTTTTAGCAACCACCCCTTCCCCATGCTCACTACTTCCAAGAAGTACATTTCGAAATGCCACATTTAGAAATGTTTCAATACTAAATAAGAGCTTCAAAGACGATCATTTTTTCGATGAAAATTCAATGAATTATTCCACGGGTGAAGCTGGCTGGTCGACTGAGACCTTCGTCGAACAACAGAAACCGAATTACAAGTGGCGAAACAGTGAAAAGGCCTCGTGACTACATTTCAAAAGTTTTTCCCTAGATTTTCAGTACCTCCTCGACAGTAAAAATCCAGGACTTTTTCAGTACCTCCCGATAGCGACATCGAAAAATTTAAAAAATTTGAATTTCTCGCTCAAATTGCGACAAAAATGACGACAAATTTAAAAAAATTCCGGACCTTCTTGCGGAATTTACGCACTTTTTCGGTACTTCCGGACCGCCCTTAAAAAATCAGCACTATTTCCGGACTTGTAGACACCCTGTTAAAGTTCATCATTTTACCCTTTAGACTATAACAACCACCCATCTCAACCGTAAGGATCGCTCCATATATGTTCCCTATAATTTCTTTCTCCATAGCTTTGTCTATCAATTCCGATTATCAGCCGGCTGGTAGAGGAATCAGGGATCCGGGGCGAGAAAGTGGAGCAGGAGCAGAGAAGGAGCGGCAACGTGGCCTGTGGTCAACTCTACAAGTTGCAAATGAGATCTTCACAATCGAACGCCTCTGCCGCTGCCACCATGGCCATCCACCTTGAAGCAGGCGTCGCCAACGGAAACCGGAGCAGGAAGACAAAGACGGGAGGAGGAACTGCAGTCGCGAAGCCGTTAAAGTGCACCGTGAGGCCGCGGACTCGCTTACGAGGGAGGGGGAGGGCACTGAAGGGGAGGGGGAGCGCCGCCGTATGCAAAACTCCACTGGGCATTAAAGACCAGTGGGCAACAAACTTTCAGACCCCCGCGGCTTTCGACATCAGCCTCCTTGCACACTCTTGACCCGGCTATTTTCCGTATAGGGTGCCTGCATAAGGAGAGCATGTGGACCAGTGAAAACAACACGGGAAAAAAAACACATTTGGATCTAGAGTCCAGACTCTTAAAAACATCGACAAGAAAAAATACTCTTGATTCTATCAGATTTAACAATGTTTCCAAAGGTCTTGACTCTAGACCCAATGTGTTTTTTTTTCCAGTGAAAGCTTTTCAGACTCAAAAGAGCGGCCAAACTTCTTGCGCGAAAAACATTAGAAAAATGCCGCTGGCAATCTTCAGATTCCGCATATCAAACCAAGATGACCAAGAATGTTGGTGAATGGGCGACCTTTCAAGGTACACACAGGGGGCGCTTTGCACCTGATGAGCTCAGGAGGAAAGAGAAACAAGGGTAAATGATCTTCTTTTCTCACAACGAGGGATGTAACTTAATTCCAAAATAGCTATACTGACTCGAACGGCTCAATTTTTCACATGAACACTGGAAAAAAAAACACACACATTGGATCTAGTGTCCTGACTCTTGAAAACATTGGCAAGAAAAAATACTCTTGATTCAATCGGATTTTTGCTTGAATCAAAACGAAATCCGCTTAAATTAAGAGGCTTGGTTCTTGATATAAGCTAGATTCTGATTGAATCGAGAGTACTTTTTCTTGTCGATGTTTTTAAGAGTCTGGACTCTAGATCCAATGTGTTTTTTTCTTTTTTTTTCGAGTGAATAAAAATGGGCATTTTACGCTCAAAATTGAAACGCAAGTGCGTAGAGAGGCACTTCTTCTCGGTTGTGGAAGCCCAAAATGTCTGCCAACACTCGTCTAATATACGGAAAGCAAATGTATAGATTTCGTTGGAACTTTTCATGAAACTCCTTTAGGACTGTAGAATGTTCCAGAAAAGTTACTTTTACTTTTCTCCCTAAAATGTAAATTAGGAGCGTATATTCTGAAACTCCGCGACCTAAGAGTGCCGTCTAGCACCCAGCGCATCACTTGTGCTGATTTTCGCGCAATCAGAAGAAAAACAAGCGAAATTTGCAGCGCAATGATTTTTTAGCAAAAGTAAAATTCGCAAGCGGCAAAGCTTGCGTTGCTGCAACGAGGTTACGTTATTTCATTTGGGAAGCGATGAAACGTCATCCGTTCTTCCGAGCACATTTCACCTATTGTTCCCGTTCGAGATAACGCCATCATTTTTTGAGAACCCCTGTCCGAGTGGACAATGTATGCGACCTCGCAATTGTCACCCTCGCTCGAGAACAGGGAGAGGGTTCACCGAGTGAAGGGGGGGGGGGCGCCTGAACCTGATCTTGCGACCGACATGATCCTCCTCCAAGTCCGGCGGCGAAACGGCAGGCTTTCTCCTACCAGGCAGTGGCGTGGCGTGAATTGCGATACATCGATTGTTATGCCATCTAAACCTATGAAAAAATATCGATTATCAGAGTGTTCGCAGCGAACACCTTATTAATCGATTCTTTACCATAGCTTCAAATTGCGAGACATCGATGATCGATTATTCACGCCACGCCACTGCGTCGCGGTCTGTGGGAATGCGCGAGGCGCCTGGAACAAGTGAATCTCCGAGACGATAAAAGCTGCATCCTGCATCCCTCCTCATTCGAGTTTCGGTAGCCGAATCCCCACGCGCAGAAATAAAAATATCTCGCCGTGCATCATTTTTTTTTCTTTTTGTCTAATGTTGTGGAAAAAAGCGGCTCTAAGGTGCCACCCTCCCCCCGCCGCCTTTAAGTCAGCGTTTCTTTTTGTTTCTCTCATTTTAAAGCCTGTCCCTGTCGTAGCGAACACTTAGCCCTCACCTTCAAAGAGTCCCGGAGGAGATGGGGGATTTTGATAGCGGAGCTTCGTCATTTGGGAAAGTTTCAAAAGCTCCGGGCGAAGGCTCAGCACAAAAAAGTCTTCCCTGCAGATCAAACACGTTCCTCCGCAGGGTTGAAACCGCGTAACCTTGACGGGATCCTTGTGAGGATGCGCGCTTTTCCGTTCGACTTTACTCTCCGATTCAGTCCTGATGAACGGTGGCGCTTAGCTCTCGTGTGTACTCGTGTAATCCTCTCGGCTCACTCGGAGCCGGCTTGAAGAACTTTCGAGGAAAAAGTATTCGGCTGAGGCGAGTCCAATCGTGGGGGAGTTACCCCAGCTAGTTTTTCCAGTTCTTTCCATTCAGCAGCTCCGTCCACAGGGTGTCTACTAAAATCGGCTGATCAAAATTATGTACTTTTACAGTACTTTTTCAGTACCTTATCAAGAAATTCAGCACCTCCTCCAACAGAAAAATTTCAAATATTTGAAATTGCGACAAAAATGACAACAAAATTAAAAAAAATTCCGGCCCTTTTTGCGGAATTTCCGCTTTTTTTCAGTACTTCCGAACCACCCTTAAAAAATCAGTACTATTTCCGGACTTTCCGAAAATTCCGGACTTGTGGACACCCTGGTCCAGTTACAGGCCCAATGAAAAGAAGAGGGCATCGCCTATTTTAAGGAGAAAGCTCAAGGTGATGTTACTGTTTTATAAGTTTCAAATCGAAATACAAAGTTCCACGATTAAAAATGATTGACTTTCGTTTGTTAAAATGATTGAGATATCAATGGCCAAAGACCACGTATTTCCATCACGGTGTTTCAAAATTTTCTGCTCCTATTTTATTTTTTCGGAAAAACCAGCCAACTTCACGGCTTGAGATTGATACACAGTATTCTGCTAACGCAGTAGAGATAAATCAAGAAAGTTTTTAAGAAATTACGTTGACTAGTTTTCCAAAGAAAAAATGAAGTATGGCAGGAAGTCTGCAACGTTACAAAAGGAGATACGTCGTTCCGCACTTTGGGCATTGATATTAGTCATTGAAAGTAAAATTTTCTTCGAGGGAAAAGAAAGCACTTTGACCCAAACGCCTGAAATTAGTTCAATGAGCTTACCCCTAATTTAGCTGTTCCACATATTCTAAAATATGGTTTCGCTCTTCTCAATGAGGAATTCCGAAACTCGAAGAAAATTTTGTGAATTACCTGGAACAAAAAAAAAACCCATTAAATTAGACTAAAACATTAATGGTTGGTAAATACATAGAAACTATATGTTCGGTTAAAAGTAAATATTTGAAGCAGAAATGTAAAGGTGCTCGATGTCCGAAGGGTTGTAGTTCGACGGGGGCAGTGGCGGTTAGAGGTCGCAGAGAGCCAGGGAGTGCTATAGAGCGACTTATATGTATTTTTAAGGACATATTGTAAATGAAAATACTCATATAACTTCCATAAAAAATAAATATTTTAGGCTACTTCGGCAACGTTCAAATAGTCATAGAGCGTTCCTTTCTACGCGCGGCAGAGTAGACCTGGCATCTACATGACAGTCTGTCGGCAGGAAACACCGAAAAATGACACCAATAAAATCTGAATTAATATACATTCTCATTAGCATACTGAATTAATCACCGGACTGCCGGTCGGCAGACAGGCCACTGAAACTATTCAATGGGCAATCAACAATGCGGCGTGACAGACGGATTTTTCATCATTTCCCGAATTCGACGGGAGCGACCACTCTCCATCGGCAAGGAATCTCTGGTCTCGGAACGATAAGAAATAAATCCAGTTGGGCTATCGGTCGGAAAAAAATTAGTCGAACGAAAGTGAATCTACATATACAACTTTCCCAGCTCACAAGTCTCCATTTTCTTTTTTTCTATCCAGCCTTGGAGACTACTCTCACGTTTTTGCCACACTCACCTCTTTCCTGAGACTTGGTGACCTTTTGGTCGCAAAATCAGCTCCACAACTGTAGAAATTTGGGATGCAGCTTAACAGTTTTCTGAGGCCAAATGAAGGCGTAAATTAAAACCAGCGTCTTCGATTCTGAGGTATACGGGTGAGCCTCAAGAGTACTGAAGATTGCCAATGATCTTAAAAAAGTAAAGTTAGAATGTTTATGTTGTTGAATGAAACTACACTATTTGAGAAATGAGAGTGAAAAGGTTCATGCACACTATTAAAAATAATAATATTGTGTCCCTACTTTGAAGATTTGGCAAATTTGACTCTACTTACTGGTCAACTTTGACTATATTTCGGTTAGTTCCAATGGTCACCCTCGCTCGAGAACAAAAAGAGGGTTGTAAAAGACTTCCAAAACGCTCTAATTATTTGGATTGCCTCAAATTAAAGTCTCATTTGACTCGATGAATTGATTCGACTTATTTTCAATATAGGGACAGAATATACTATTAGTTTTAATAAATGCACATACAACAAAGTGTCGCGCTATACATGATTACCAAGAATTCTAGTGACCAGTGCTAGTATAGGCTTGACTCCTAACGGTGCTCACTATGAATTTAGTGGACGTAACCAGAAAACTGGCACTGATCATGGGATCATATACAAGCAGGAATCTAACCACTATCGTTCATATTCATTCGGGCGAAATCCGGCAATGTTTCAGACCCATCAATGACTGACAAGATTGCCAGATCATACGATGAAATTAATGTTTCATCCCGATTTACGTGGGAAAAAAATGCTACTTTACGGCACCATCTGGCAGCCGTGAGGAGCAAAAACGAGCTCCAGGGGAATCGGAGGAACACCGGTCAAGAGTGGCGCAGCGGTGAAAAAACAGATTCGAAAAAGTGGACGGGTGCCCGGTAAAACATTTTCGATTAGCAAACCGGTTTTGCGAAACCAAGGCGAGAGGAAGTGGTTTTTGAAACAAAGCAACCGCGCTAGGGGGAGGAGAGCGAGGGATGCCCACGTTCACAGGGTGTCTCAAGGAAGAATTTGTACGTCCCAAAAAATTGATCGTATTCTGAAATTTGCCCTGTATAGCATCCTATGCGAGTTGGTTCTGTAAAGAATGAGGGAAGAAAACGATACATTTGACACCATTCTTCCTTCATTTTGGCGTCAAATTTACTCCTAGAGGCTTCGTATGAGGCTTGAAAATTCAAAACAGTCTCAGCTGTATCAGGTATTGTTACGAACGTGCACATATATCGCTTACTGGGCGGATTTTCTCGATTATGGACACAGAAAAATAATGGTTCTTCATATTTTAAACTCAAAATTTAAGGAAACCTACTTTAAAAAAAACACTAGGTATGCAAAAGTTTGAGGGGAGCCTATTAAATGAAAAGTATAGTTAAAAACTTTTCCATAAAAATTGCAATACAAGTCGTTTTGGATAAAATTTTTCTGAATGTATACTCAGTGAAAAAGTTGAACACTATAACTGTGCTTGAGAAGCATCTGTTTCATAAAAATCCATGTAAGTTGTTCAACTTTAAACGCGTTTTTTTGGAAATCCCTTAAATGCCATGAAATCATTAAAGTTCTCCTGCGGAGAGTAGTGAAATGCAAGAGTACCTAAAACATTTTAACCATAAAAAATGTTTGAAGTGTAGTTATTATATACTCGACTCTCCTCAATGTGGAAACTGGGTCATAATTATTAAGGCACAAACTTAGATCATTTCTCATGTCGAACTGACGCAAATGTAGAGTCCGTCATGAACCAGCTTCCAAATGTCTATTTCTCTTTTTGTACCTCAAGAAATCATGCCATCTGAGAATAATACCACTATTCGGCCACTTGGGAGCTCGTATTGCCTACACTGCAAACTGAAGGCAAACTGATAATGAGATAAAGTCACCGCTCTATTAAAGATTAGTCCGAGTCGACTCCGTTTCCAAAATCGGTGATTTGACGTTAAAAATTTTCTGTAAAATGCGGTCATGTAAGTGGAGTTTCGTTGAAGCACCCTGTGAATAGCACTTCTTACGAGGATCGAAACCCGAAAGAGGGAAAGATCCGCTCGGGTCGAGATCTTGGGAAGCAGGAGCCGCCCTCGACAAATGCGAAACGAGGTGAATTCGAAGACTCGAGTGCAAAAACGACGGACGTCTCACTTGAAGTACATTCCGCCTCCATCGTTTTTACATACGAGGCTCCATTTACTCCGTCGAGTTGGTTAGCAGGGACGCGGCGATCGGCGGCGTGACACGGCTACCCTTTCGCGGGGTCAGCGCGGCCCTTTGTGAGCGGAAGATCCCTCGCAACTCCTTTCAGGCGTTTATCCCTGTCTTATCCCCGAGTTAGGTGCTCGACGCGCTGTTTACATACTCTCGCGCACGGAAATGCGGACCCGTGTCCCGTGTACACTCGAGAAATGTTTATCCCGACCCATTGTTTGGATTATGATAAATGAATCAAAGCATGCACTCTATATCCCTCCGGCTCCGCAACACCCACTTGAAGCGTTTAACAAACAACTTCTCCGCGCTAAATACGTCCTTTTCCAATTGTCACGTTGTCTCCCGAAACCTGCTCCCCGCTCCCCGCCATAATTGCTGAACACCTTTTATTGTACGGTTCAAACGCTTCTGCAATAGGAATACACGCAAATTGCTACCAACGAGATCATTACATTTAAATGTGCGTACAACGATCGATTTCCATGTATGGGAAAGCTTTGGGATCTGGTTGGGAACTAAGAAGCTCTGGGAAAGTCTCGGCTAGAACCTTCTCTTCTAGAAAACTCTTATAACGAGTTACACACACACACACACACAATAATCACTCAAACTTTTAAGAGTCACCAGGAATGTTCCTCATGCAGAGTTGGCCCGGGAACTTTACCGATAATTCCATATAATTTTCGTGAATTGCCACTGATTTCATTCGGTCCATTCAATTCAAGCACCGCATTTGTACTGAATGATGTGAGAAGGGTATATGCATCTGCGTCACTTATGATGCATATTAATGAATGGTCGCTGCTCGGTCATTTAATTTTCTCTATTTACAAATGTGTCAATATTTTCGAGGTATAAATCACCTGTTGAATGCTAAAAGAGTGCGATACAAATATTTCAACTTCCAAGTAGCCCATATTGCATAACTCCCGAGATCAAGGAAAACTTTGTTTTTCTTTTGTTTCTTCGAATATTAGGAGAAATTCTGTCCGAATTGACCCATAAGACAAATAGGAAAATTGAATCAATTGTGCCCAAATGTACCCATCAAAGGAGGTAAATACCCTCAACTACGTAGTTTCCTAACCTTCGATGGAGCTGTAATTTTTACTGGTAGTAACACGTAACTGCATCTTTCGTTCGCATGAGAGTTTAAAATATCGCCTCTAATATTGAAAAAAAATCGGTGATTCCGGAAACAGATTTTAGGATACTTTTCCCTGGAACTACCGCCGAAAATAAACCTTAAAACTTACAAGGAAGATGGACACTTGAACGCGGCAACGGTGCTGTCCGGTCGTTCCGGCGGAGATTTACAACGCCTTTCTGTGGATTGAGAAGGCACTAGGCACGCAATGAAAGGATGAGAGAGTCGAGACAAGAAAACTTACCCCTATGAAAAGCCTGAATGAAAGGCAACAAACGACGATGAGTTAACAACGAAACACCTGTAAATTCCAGCGAGAGTCCATTGAGCGCTGACCCACGGACCGTGATCCCGGAGAATGATCGAACTCAGGTGAAACAAAAAGACTGCGTTTGGAGAAAACAATCGCTGGATCGGTGACAAAGGCCTCCCTCGAAAAGGCTAGAGCCGTTTAAAGGATGTACAGAGCGTGCAAACTCCATTCGAATAGAGACGAATAACAATAAATTAATGATTCGAGAGGTCGGAGCCGCGCGCGTTCGTCAGACGAAAGGTGAGTGAGAAAAGCAAGGTGAAAAAGATCCATCGAAAAGGCTCGAGTCCCGAAGGAAATAAAGGTACAAATGTCAGAGCTCGGGAAGACTGCGTGACACCACGTGACTCGAAATTCCGGGAAATATCTCCCTCGGACCGCAGGATGGTGGGCGGGTGTGAGTGAGGGTGCAATAGTGCAGCTCATCTAGCTTCTTCTGTCTCTAGATCTGCAGGCAACTCTTTTTTTCTCAGCTATGCGAACAGTTGAAATTAAAGGGTCGTGGCATTGCTGCCGAATTTTGTCCGGTGGCTTTTACATGAACTTTTTACAGTTTATTCATGAAATTTCCAGTGTGGTGTATTACGGCGATGAAGCGAGGAGTTCAGGGTTTTTGTAGAAGGTTCCTCAAAATCTTCCTACAAACTGACAGACTTTGAAGGAACATCCCTTAATTCTACCTACGCGATTGGCACATTGACCACTGAAAATTACAGAAAACAGACTATTCGTGCCGAAACGAGATCAGAAGCGTGTCTATGTAGGGGAAATTTCATCCTGCTGCATTCATAAATAAAATCCACGCTAAGATCTTGGAGCTATGACAATTTACTCTTTATTATGTCAATAACTGCTGCGTTTTCGTTCAATGATCATGCTAGAATCGGTGAATTTCGAAAATTCATAGTGAGCGTGGAAAAGCTCAAAACTACAAAAAATACCTACTCTAAATTCTATGCAACTATGGGATTAAGAAAATTAGGTCCACTCATCACGAATAAAAACCCACCGGGAACGGGGCTCGGGGAACTACTCACTGCGAGAAATTAGAAGAAAATTTTAAGTGTCGAAAATCCGATGGTGAAGAATATTTAATTACTGGGAAGAGTGATCAAGACCGGAGGGCGCCCAAAGCTGGCGCTGAAGAATTCAACCGGGAGGAGACACAAATTTCAATTACCCGAGCAATTAAAAAGGCCTTCATTTTTCGGGCCGAAAAATAATGAAGAGTGACATCTCGGAGGCTACATATTTCATTTTTCTGCGAGCCAAGAAACGCTGCGTAGAATATTTTTCCATTAATTTAACCTTTTTCCCTTCTTCCGCGCCCGGCTCTTATCACCCTCATGATGCTTGATATTTCACTTTGGCGCAGGCGGGCTCCGGCTGAAATTTATAACTCCGAAAACAGAGAGCTCCAGGTGGAAATAAATCATTCTCTTCGACGAAAGGGGAGGGGGCGTATTCAGGCCGGGCAGAAATTTGAATGAAACGCCCTGCCCTCCTCCCCCGCGCCGACCGCGCCCCTAGACCCCCCCTCCCCGCGAGTTTCCCCTTCCCTTTCCGCGAGCTTTGATTTAAAGACCGCGCAGGGTCGCAGGGCCACCGACGACCGGCTGGTGTTAGAAACAAAGGCCGCGCGATGTTGCCGTTTTTCAAGACAAATTCACTGACATAACGTCAGCTAGGTGTGAGCTATACTCGAGGTCCGGGTTTCAAAACCAACTTCCTTCAAAACCACTACCTTCATGATGGCACTTAAAAGCTGGCTAACGATAAGAAAAATACGGATTTGCTTGAATTCGCTGAAACTAGGTTATAACGAGAGCCGGGTTGTCGAAAAATGTAGCATTCATGAAAAATCATCTACTTTTTATTTAGTTACCGGTACCGGTCCTATTCTTCGCCAAAGATGAAGATTTTGAATAAATTGATACCAACGACCTAGGTATTTTCCTAGGTATTTTTTCACGACGATTCTCTCAGAAAGAATTCAAACGGATTACTTGGAAACATTTTTTCGAAGTATCCACACCACGCGAGGAATTTAACAATATTTCAAGGCTACGTCCGCCTTTCTCCGAAATATTAGGTGTCCAGAGAATTTTACACAGATTAATTTCTGAAAACTTTATCATTTCCATGTCCAAATGCGGAGAAATTCTCAGATTATGAGCAATTTTCAGAAAAACAGTTCCATGATTGTTACGATTTTTGGAATCAATATGCAAAAAATTCCAAAGCCGGAAATAAAAACTTAATGGCCCCGAAATAAAATTCTATGATCAACGAATTATTTGTGCATTTTTGCGTTACCAGGGTTGTTCTAATATATTCCCGATATCCCCGGTTTTGTAGGTCTTTGGACCCCCTAAGATGAGAGTTTATCTTCGAAATTTTCCTGGGTTCGGTTTTTCAAAGGCCGAAAGAGTGTCGTCAATACTTTGAAAATCTGTAAATTTTTGGCAAAAATGCAACGCTGCTTTCGGGACACTCATTGCGCCAAAGGTTATCCGGCCGACGACGTTGTGTCGTGTCGTTTGTTTCCCCCTCCCTCTCATCTCCCGCCCCCTGCATTGCGGGGATCGTCCAACCCCTTTGGGTTTAATGAAAACGGTGACCTTTTGCAATTTATAATAACTGCGCTTGAGCCACTGATTATTCTGAAAACTAGGCTAAAATATCGCCTCCTCACACGTCTTCTGCAAAGAGCCTCTCCTCCTTTTCCCCCTCCAGGGGGAGGGGCGGGGGGGTTGACGCTCAGTACCTAACTCGTCGCGGTCGGTGTCAAAACCTCTCATGTCAATTATCTGATGGGCCTCGGCGTGAGCATTCGTATGGGCTTTAAAGACTCATCAGGAAGTGGACATACTAGCTTTTAACACCAAAAGGACCGACCTTCGCGTGATGCGTGAATGATTCATTTACACCCAGCGCCATTCGGAGCCGAGTGGATTTTAAAAGTTTTCTAATTACTTCTGAAATTGTTTTATCTCCGTCCGAACGTTTGAGTTGCTCGCGTTCTCTTTAGGCTACTGCTGTTGTCAAGGCAAGGAAGAAAAGCCGAGAGCAGCTAAAATCATCCATTAAGATTTTAGGTTTGAACGACTTAAGGGAATATTTAGTTGCTGGTTCATGAAAACCACCTCTCAGTCTCTTCTTCTTTTGATCCTTGAAAATTGCTTAAAATTGTATCACTTTTATGATGCTCTCTATTCGATGTCGTGTGGTAATCACGGAGGTTTTTAAGACACCAGCAGACTGTGTCTAGAAAGCCAGAT